>NW_022631032.1:9088649-9302031 GCF_010015895.1 Lontra canadensis | reverse complement strand
TTGTAGGTGTTTGCAATCTTTAGATAAGCTATCTAGCTGATCTCCCGCAACCTGAAGTAGTCTCAGCCTGCTACTTCTCCGCCTTCTTGACTTCTCCCCCCCTTTGACCATTTTTTAACAATATTTTTTTCTATTGAGTTGAATGAATTCTTTCTATATTTTGGATACTGACCTCTATTGAGATATAGATTTTGTGAATATTTTCTCTCATTTGGTAGATTACCTTTTCATTTTGTTGATGGTTTTCTTTGCTGATCAGAAGCTTTTTAGTTTGATGTAGTCCTCGTGTTTATTTTTGTTTCTTGTTGCCTTTATTTAGTGTAAAAAAATGATTGTAAAGACTGATGTCAGGGAGCTTACCACCTATGTTTTCTTCTAGGAGTTTTGTGGCTTCAGGTCTTACGTTCATCTTTAATCCATTTTGAATTTTTCTTTTACATGGTGTGGGATAACAACTATCCTTTTTCTATTGTATTTTCTTGGCACCTTTGTCATATGTTAATCAATCATATAAGTGGGTTTATTTGTGGACTTTTGGTTCTGTTCCATTGAACTATGTGTATGTTTTTATGCTGATACTATACTGTTTTGATTACTGTAGATTCGTAATTTGGTTTGAAATTAGGAAATGTGATGCCTCCTGCTCTGTTCTTTTGCAAGATTGTTTTGGCTATTTGGGGTCTTTTATGGCTCCATACAAATCTAGGGATTTTTTTGTTCTATTTCTGTAAAATATTATTGGAATTTGAATTTCAGTGACATTGAATCTATAGATTGCTTTCGGTAGTGTGGACATTTTAACTTTATTAATTCTTCCAGTGTATAAGCATGTAATATCTTTCCATTTATTTTTGTCTTCATCAATTTTTTCATCACTATCTTATAATTTTTAGTGTACAGGTATTTCATACCTTGGTTATATTTATTTCTAGGTATTTTTTTTAGTGTAGCTGACATACAATGTTGCATTAGTTTCAGGTGTGCAACTCAGTGATTTGACAAGTTTATCCCTTCCTAGGTATTTTTGGATGAAGTTATAAATGGGGTTGTTTTTAAATTTTTCTTTTTGAAGTTCATTGTTAGTGGATAGAAATTTAACTGATTTTTTGTATGTTCATTTTGTGTCATGCAACTTTACTGAATTTATTAGTTCTAACAGTTTCTGGTGGGGTCTTTAGGGGTTTTTATATATAATATCTGTTATCTATAATTGGATACAGTTTTATTCTTCCTTTCCAGTTTGGATGCCTTTTATTTTTTTCTTGACTAATTACTCTGGCTAGGACTTCAAGACTATGTTGAATAAAAGTGGTAAGAGCAGACATCCTTGCGTTATTTCTGTTCTTAAAGGAAAATCTTTTAGGTTTTCATCATTGAGTATGATGTTAGCTGGGGCCTTGTCATATATGGCTCTTACTATGTTGGGGTACATTCCCTCTATAGTCAATTTGTTGAAAGTCTATCATGAATGGATGTTGAATTTTGTCAAATGCTTTTTCTGCATCAATTTAGACGATCTTGTGATTTTCATCCTTCATTTTGTCAGTGTGGTGTATACCATTGACTGATTTATAGATAGTGAACCATCCTTACATCTTTGAAGTAAATCCCGCTTGATCATGGTGTAAGTTACTTTCAATGTATCATTGAATCTAGTTTGCTAATATTTTGTTGAGGATTTTGCGTCGAAGTTCATCAAGGATATTGGCCTGCAATTTTCCTTTCTTGTAATGTCCTTGTTTCATTTTGGTATTAGGGTAATATTGGCCTCATAAAAAGAGTTTGGAAGTATTTCCTCCTCTTCTTTTTTTGGGGAAGAGTTTGAGAAAGATTGATATTTTTCTTTAAATGTTTGGTAAAATCCACCAGTGAAGCCATATAGCTCTGGACTTTTGTTTGTTGGGAGTTCATTGATTAATGATTTGATCTCATTGCTAGTAATCAGACTGTTGAGATTTTCTATTTCTTGGTAGGTTGTATGTTTCTGGGAATGTGTCCATTTCTCCTAGATTGCCCAGTTTATTGGTGTATTAGTAGTCATAGTAGTCTCATGATCTTTTGTATATCTGTGGTATTGGTTGTAATGTCTCCTCTTTCATTTCTGGCTTTATTTATTTGAGTCCTTTTTTTTTTCTTGGTGAATGTAGCTAAGGCTTCCTTTCAAACGATAAGCTCTTAGTTTCATTGATATTTTCTCTTGTATTTTTAGTCTCTATGCCATTTATCTCTGCTCTAATCTTTGTTATTTCCTTCCTTCTACTAACTTTGGTAAAACCTCCCACTTTTTAACCACTCTTCAATCCCTCCCTTCTAACCAGGAGGTAGGAGGGAAGCTATTTATCAAAGACTGATTTCATTATCTTTAAGAAAAATCAGAAAGACTTCTTTTTTAAATTTAGAAAGAGTTTTCTGTGTTGATTATATAAACTTCAGAGAACCCCAGAAAGCATGAAGAATGTCACAGGAATGACGCTTGCCTCACTACATGGGAGCACAGTCTGGCTTAGGGGAAGCCTGACTGGGGACCTAGCCCTGGCAGGTTATAAGTGAGCTTACCATTAGGGCAATTACACATAAGTGTGATTATCATTAGGGAACTTCCCAGCAGAGACCAGTCTCCATCAGTGTGAGACATAAGACATTTTCAGATGACTCAAGTCCTGTTCTTGATACATAGTCCAACTGGGGCCTGCTGCTGGGGATGCTATAGAGAATAGACATTCGTTGGAGTAAACTTGGAGAGAGAATCTGAGGGATGAGGGTTGGCAGGGTAGTGAGGACTAAAGGGAAGAAATGTTGGGCATGGGACCCCAAAAACCTCCTGGTGTGGTACAGGGGATTGACTGTGAATTTGCTGGTTCCCATGGGTGTGAGGGAGAGGCTGAGAGCAGAGCAAGCGGATCCAGAGATGTCTTGCAGAACAAGAAGAACACTGAGTGACCACATACACTTGGTGAGCAGAGAATGGGAAGCAACAGCAGTCAGTGTGGCCAGAGACCAATGGACAAAGGCTAGATAAAGGGCATCCAAGACCAGTACTGGCAGTGGGCAGAGGCCACTAGAGGGAGAGGTAGGGATCCTTTCCTCTAATGCCTGCTGCTTCCATCTCTCCTCTGGGGATAAAGAAGGTGGAGAAAGGGAAGGAGCGCTGGATTGAATGGCAATTAACTGAGAAAGTCTGGTAGAGACTGGGTCTTCTATGAAATTAAGGTCAGCAGTGGACACAGGGTTTAAGAGCTAACCAAGGTGGGGAAATGAAGACACAAGTTTATCCACTGGGGTCTGGGTGTGAAAATTCACACCTCCTCTGCTGTGGGTTTAGCTTTACTGTTCTGAGGTAGATCTCCTCCTTACTCCAGACAGGGAGCTGAGGCACAGGGGAAGTTGCTTGGGGAAGTTGCTTACCCAAGGCCACAGCAAGTGGTTGGGCTTGGACTTGAGCTTACATCTCTGTGACTTCAAATTCCCTGTCCATTCCCTTGATCTCATTGTCTTTAGTCTGCTCTTTGGGGGATCCCAGGACGGCATATCCACTGTATCCCCAGAAAAAGACCCCCAGATCCAGAGAAGCACCCCTGGCCATGCCTGAGGCCTGGTTCCGCAGCTGCTCAGCACCATGGCCTGTGGACAGAGCTGGATAACATGGCTACAGGCAGCAAGAGGGCCTGAGCCCTTTCCTCCCCTTTCAGCCCAACACTGAGCACTGATTGGAGGATATTTCTGGAGGCTGCTCAAGGGCCAGGCTCCGTGCACAAAACACCCAAATGATTTGTCATCTGAAGACCTGAAAACATGATGGAGAAATCTTGATGAGCCGATCACGGAAGATGATGCAAATCCCCCAGCCTTTGGTGTAGACATCTTGAGCTGAAAGATACCACCTCCAGATGTGGTGCCCTCCAAAAATAGCAGGTAGAGTCATCTCCCCTGGCTAATTGTTCTAAGTGGTCCCTCAGTGCCATCTGGAACTGGGTCTTGTCAATGTACCAGGACGTCACCCCAATTATGTGTGCGACAGCTCTTCAACGCCAGCCCCACAACAGAGGGGCGGCAGCTGTCTCCACTCAGCCCCCTCTCCCGCCGGCACCCACTGTGCCTCCGATGTGCACTGCACACCCTCGCCCCACAGGTCCTGTCAGAAGAAGCCACTCCCCGCTGGAGGAAGATCCTAAGAGCCTCCAGAAGGCAAGATTCTGGCAGAATAAGGCAATTTCTCTCTCCCAGGCTGCAGGAAGGCAATTAGAGTGGGTGAGGATGGAGTCTGCTTTCTCTTTTCTTCACTCCCGGGGAAATGTGGGCCAGGTCACGCCACTGGCAGATGCTGCCGCTCTGAGTGCAGCATCCGCTCTGGATGGCTTTCCTGCCAACACCTCTGGCAGCCAGGATAGGAGATGTGTGTGTGGGCCCAACTCTCCCATGGGTTGTAGGCCTCTTAAGGGTAATGCCTACTGCAGGCAGGTCTGGGAGAGGCACTTGTCTGGGTACCTAGGCCTAGCTGGTTTAGGACTTTGGACAGGTTCTCCCCCTCTGAGCCAATTAGCTGGTCTCCTTGCCCTGTCCCCTGGTCAGAGGAAGGAAAGATGACAAAGTCCTCAGAGGTTACCTGGCTCATGAGGAAGTGCTGGGGGTATAAGTGCATTCTTGGAAGGGACATGGTCAGAAGAGGTTGGATCCAAGTGATGACTTTGAACAGCATGGAAGAGAAGAGGGGGAGAGGGAGCCCAAGCCCTGGCTTGGGGCCCTTTAGCTCTCTGCCTACCTGCCCAGCAGGTAGGGAACATGCAGTCTGGTGGGGTGGGTAGGAGCCGGGCTGATAGGGCCCCCAGATAGTGGCTGGTGACCATCACAGATGGTTCTAAATGTCAGAGCAGCCCAAGTAGGGAGAGCTGGTGGTGGCTATTGGGCTTGTATTCCAGAGGAAGGGGCATTAGTAGAGTTTCAACAGGCTGACGAAAGGCAAGGGTAATCCAAATCCTTCCTTAGAACAGCAGGGTCAGAGGCAGAGAAGCAGGAGCCTGCAGGGCACATTAAGGTCAGCGAAGTTGTGTTTAGGAAACCCAGCCATATGATTCCAGAGCCAGCTGAGTAGAGAAAGATAAAGAGGGAAGCCTGGTAAGCATGGTCCCTTGCATCCAGACTGTCCTCTGTGGAGGGGGACATGGGCCAGAGAGGCTAGCATGCCTGCCAGGAGCTTGGGCCAGACTGAGGGTGCTTGGAGTATCCCCATCCAACAAGCTTAAGCCCGACCCATGGGACAGTAGGCACCTTCCTGCAGGGCTGGAGTCCAGGCTGGACAAGCAGGAAAGCAGGTCCCCAGTACAATTCCACCTCAAGCTGACATCTGTGAGTGAACTTACCACAGAACTTGGATTCCTAGATAGCCTCTACAACCTTGAAAAAAGAATTTTCTGGGAGCTTTATGTACTGACATGGAACTCTTCCTAAGAAATGTTAAGTGAAAAAAGCAAGTCATAGAAGAACAACATATGTAGCGTGAAACATTTCTGTAAAAAACAACACACAGAAAACAAGTGTAGAGGTTCTTGTAGGCTTCTGTAAGTGCACAGAAAAGCTCTGGAAAGAGCCACAAGCCATCCAAGGACAATGGTTACCTCCTGGGAGGGAGTGGAATTGCGGGGGGCAGGGGGCAGGAACATGCTATCTTATGCTGTATGATGCACAATGAAGTTTGCAATGTATTTAGAATAATGTTGGCTGACACCCTTGGGACGAAAGCATGCTTCCCACCCTACCTTCTCACATCTCGGCACATGCGGATCCAGGGCACTGTGCACTGGAGCTGGGCTCCTGGCCCAGCTAATCCACTTGCCCATGGGGCCAAGCTAGGGAGGGCAGCTCCCTGAACCACCTTCTCCATCTGGAAATGGGAGCAATGGTGACGACAAGCTCTCCTCACTGGTTCATCTTGGCCATGAGGTCACATGTGAGCTTTGTGGGTGCCCAGAGATCTAGAGTCCCGTGTGACATGCCAATGACAAAGAACAGGCATGCTGCCACCCGCAGCAGCTCTTCTGTTGCTGTGGGACCACAACAGAGGCTGGTGGGGACACTGAGGCTTTGGGGTCAGATCTGGCTTCCGTTCCTGACACTGTTGCTTCCCAGTCACAGCATGTTGGGTCCCACACAGCCTCATGTTCCTCTTTATGAATGGGGAGGGCAACACCTCTCTCGACAGAAGGCTTTGTAGGGTAAGTAAGATAATAAATGTACATGTGCTTAGCACACAGTGGTGTCAATACATGGTTGTTTGATGGTTGAGGGCAGGCCTACATCTCCTGATACCCTGACTCAGCAGGCCCCCAAGTCATCGTCACACATGCTGGTCTGGGGGGAAAGCACTAACATGTTCTCCCCCATGCCACCCACTGTGCCCCTGCTCTAGTATAGAATGGAGCTCACCGACCTCATCACCACTCATGTGCTCCTGAGGAGCACCCCTGTGGCATAAATGGGAGGGGGCCTGGAGACTAGGCATGCCATGACCACTCAGGGGACTTATGGAATGCTCAGGGAATGCAAATGCTGACCTCTCCTGAAGCCCAGGAGGGCAAGCAGTGGCACAGACAGCCCCACGCTCTATGATGGACACCTGGGGCCCATCTGGACTCTGTTCTACTCCTATCTAGCTGTGTTACCTCCACCGAGTTGCCCATAGGTCAAAGTTAAACACTGGCCCAGCTCTGACTGCAGGTGACTCTTGAGAGGAAATGCAAGAGTTCAGACAGAACAGATGTAGAGCAAACTCTGCAGGGGTGGGTGGGATGAGATCTAAGGCCATACCTCCCTCAGGTTGCCTAACCAAAGTATGGGGCTAAGCCATGGGAAGGGTGTCTCCAGAAGTGTCTGCAGAAACAAGCTGCTGTCCCCTCTCCTTCCCTGGCATTCCAAGCAGCCTCCCCCCCGACATACACACACATTTTCTGGCCAAATTGTTCCTTGGTTTATCTCTGACCTCCACTGCAAACCAGGCTTACTCTGACAAGGCTTTGAAGTCTGATCTCTCCCTCTGAGGCTGTGCCTAGCCCAGCTGGACACAGGCTGAGCACAGGGCAGAGGTTGGGGTACACGTGGCTGGAAGCAGGAGCAGGGAAGACCCCAGGATGTGGGCTGTGGAAGTGGGTGGGTAAGGGAAGTGCTAGGAGAAAGGGGAACAGGGCTGGGGTCCACAGGATGGGGGCAGACGTGGTGAGTTCAGATGGCTGCAGGTTGTCAGACTGGGAGCTGGTGCTCAGGGCCTACCCCCAGAACTGAGTGGTGGGTATTTCTAGGCAGCCATGATAAAAGGCCACCACAAGACAAGTATTGGATTTATCCTGCCTAAGTGCCCTGTGCGGACCTTCCTCAGGGTTCTCAAACTCTGAGCCTGTTTCAGAATCGCCTGAAAGGCCTGATAAGCACATAATCCCGAAACCCCTCCCCACCAAGTATCTGATTCAGTGGGGCTCAGGATGGACATTTCTAATAGTTCCCAGGTGACGCTGCTAGTCTCGGGACCATCCTCTAGAACCACTGCCTGAAGTCCTTGGCCTCCCCACTCTCTGGGGAAGAGGAAGAGCCAGAGCCAGGCTGCATACATGAAAGGAAGCAAAGGGGGCCTCGAGATTCATTTTATCCAAGTTAACCATAGGAGTAGTAGCATTTGTTGAGGTTTTATTGGGTCTCAGTCTACCTGTATTATCTTATTGAATACTTACAAGGACCTTGCCAAATGGGATTAGCACTCCCATTTTAGAGGATAAACTGAGACAAAGTTGAGTCATCTCTGACCAGCAGCAGAATTAGGATTTGAAGACAGGCGGTCTGTCCCCAGAGGCTATGTGCTGTGTTATAACACTTGGCCCCTCAAGACTGGTCAACAGCCAAGACTAGGGGGATCCATTAGGAGCCTAGAGAAACCCCTGTTCATGGAAGGGTCAGGGTAAGCCTGGGTATGCCCTGGGGCAGTGCTGCCTTTTCCCACTGATGCAGCTGACCCAGGCCGGGGGCCTCCCTGAGGCCAGACAAACTGGCCTGAACTGGGGGTTCGACTAGTGCAGGGAAGAGGAAGAGTGAGCAGTGAAAAGGCCTGGATCACCCTCAGAGCTGCTCCTGGCCTGCTGGGCTCCTCTGACAGGCCCTGCCCCTCTCTGGGCTAGCCTCTGCATTTGTCTAATGAGGGAACTGGAGAGGGCCCCGTCTTGCCCTAACACCTAAAGGGCCTTTACACAGAGGGTAGCCACCTTACACCTGGCCAGGTTCCCGTCCCCTATGGGTCTCCTTCTGAAGTCAGGTCCACTCCACTCATGCTCAGGGGACCCATGCCTTAAAGGAACTGGGGACAGAAACCAGGCAGGCCCTAACTTTCACAGCAAGCCCCCTGCACCCCCCACATGGCTGGGCCCTGCTAGAGAAGAGGGCCAGTGTACCTCTGGAGAGAACAGCTCTCTGAGGAACAGGGCTGAGCCCCTTGTGAGCTCAGTCCTATCTGATAGCATCAGGAGTACTAAGATGTTGGCTTAGCTCCTTCCTTTTTTTTCTTCTTTTAAAGCTGTTTCAGAACCTCCTTAGCCTATATTTTATTTTTCAGTTGAAAGCAGTCCTTCCTCCTCCTCCAGTCCTCTTGGCCGTATAATGCCTGGACTGAACACGTTTTCAATGATGCGGGAATACGTGTGCATATCTGGGTGTGCGCAGGGACCTGTGGACGCATGTGGGGGGACTGTCTCTGAAGGGGGAGGGTGCCGTCGTGGTGTCTGGGTGCACACGCATGAGGTTCTGAGTGCACACCGCCCCCCTGCGCTTCCTGGATGGGCACTGGTTCCTAACTTGGAACACATGTGCCTCGCAGGGCCAGGCAGGGATCGCAGCTGTTTGGCTGCCAGAAGACAGCTAGTTCTGGGGGCCTAGGAAGGAGCCTGGAGCACCTTGACCCAGCAGAGGAACACCTTACCCTTGGTGCTGCTGCTGGCTAGGAGGCTTCCTCTCTCAGCCTGGGCTGCAGAGCATCGTGTGGGGGAGACAAGGCCGCCAAGCTATTTATCAACCCCTTTGAAATGATTGGGGGCTGCCGGCCAGGCCAGCAGCTGGGGCTGGGGGGTAAAGCACTGCTTTCTGGGCCTGCCTTCATGGTGACCTGGCCTCTTGCTCCTCATAGTCTTCTCTGGCCATTCAGCTTTCTATCCCCATGATGCAGTTGCCTGAGAAAGGGGCTTCCCTCCTCCCCACTCATTCCCCTACCTTTGGGGGAAGGAATAGCTGCTGGAGGATGGAGAGGGGTTAGGGAGGGCCTCTGTGTCCCAGGGCAGGCGTGAGAGGGAGGAAAGGATGGTCTTTCAAAGGCCTGGATTGGCTGCTCCTCTCTGTGGTTATGAGGCCGACCCGATCTCCCTCTAAGTCCAAGAAAGACCCCTAAAGGAAGAGTGGGAGGTTCTAGTGGATACTAGAACACCCCCGTGTCTGCCCACCGTTCCATGCCCAGTGCCGTTCCATGGCATAGCCCTTGATACATAGCATGCACTTACAAAATATTTATGGACTATTTCATAAGTATTGCAGAATGAAGAAAAGAGCTAGAAGCTTGTGGGTCAGGACTGGTAGAGAAAAAGAAGATGAAGAAGCCACCAGAGAAATGCCAAAGAGAGAAATAGAGAGCCCAGCTGGCTGTGAGGTGCCACCCAGGGAGGTCAGCAATGAGAAGAGAGAGAGGGAGAGGAGGGGGGAGGGGTAGAGGAAGCAGCCAGCCGTGAGGGCAGGGAGGGAAGATCGGCCCCCACGTTCCCCAGCTGCAAAGCCTGGGAAGCCATGGCCCACTCCCACACATGCCCAGGGGCCCCCGCCAGCAGGATCACCCCAGGCCAGCAGGCTTTATCTCTGTTTTCCTTCAGCACTGGGCAGCTTGAGAATGGGTGATGGGAACTTCAAGGCTGGTCTGGAGGTCTGGATTCTTTTTGCCGTGGAGGAGGTGCGGCTTCCTCCTCTGTAGCTTCAGAGAACGGCATCAGAATCTGACCTGGTCGGGTGAAGGTGAGGTGGGACGTGGGGCAGAGTGACCTTCTGGACGTGAAGGCTGTGCCTGCTTTTAGAAGGGAAATGCTTTCTTGAACCAGGTGCCTGTCACTCTGTCACCTCATCATTGTCACCACACGTCTGCTCTGGAGGATCTGTCCCTCCATTCTGCAGCTGAAGAAACTAAGTCTCAGAGAAACTAAAAGGTTTGTGGTAGGGGAGAGCAAGCAGAGGTTGGGA
The DNA here is from genome assembly GCF_010015895.1 of Lontra canadensis. Taxonomy (NCBI): domain Eukaryota; kingdom Metazoa; phylum Chordata; class Mammalia; order Carnivora; family Mustelidae; genus Lontra; species Lontra canadensis. The sequence continues at coordinate 9,291,786 of NW_022631032.1, read as the reverse complement.
AGGCAGGGACCCAGATGTGCCTGATGCCAGAGCCCAGGGGTCAGGACAGGGCAGGAAAGCTGTTCGGAGGAGGTGGAATTTGATCAGCTGAGACTTCAGCGACAGTAAATTGCATTATCTGTAAGAACCAGTTGGAGAGAAGAAACCCCCTGTGTTTTCTCAGTCAGGAGAGATGTCCTGTCTTGGGCGGCCACGGCTGCCACCCTGCATTAGGCTGCCCCCGGGGGCCCCCCTGCTTGGAGTAGGGGAAATTAGAGCCAATCAAGGCGATTTCAAGGCAGCAGCTTCCTTCCCAGCAGCCCATGGCCATGCCTGTTAACCAGCCTGCAGCCCCACTAGCCTGATACCACAAGCAAATGGCCCCTAATGGGGACCAGACCTCCTTGCCCTCCCACCTGCCTGCCTGTGTGCAGAGCTGAGAAAGTTGCCCTGGGGGAGGCGTGGGAGAATGGTCCCGGCTGCAGGCCCTACTGGGCTAGCATGGGACAGGGCAAGGAGGGGCCTGGAGCCCTGCACGTGGCCCCTCCTCTGCAAGGGTCAGGGCCACTCCAGCCTGTGGGGAGGGCGTGGCCTGGCTCATCTCCCCCTCAGGCATTTGTAATGGGGTCATCTGGCAAGTCCAACCCCGAGGCCTTCCTCTGCCCAGCAGACGGTCCAGGAATGCTATCCCCACTCTTTATTAATGGGAACACGGAGAGGCTGGTGCCAGGCTGCTGGATAGATTCTATAGTATATGTTGCTTCTATCCATGTCCTCCTTGCAGACCCTGTATCCCTAGACTTGGTTTGAGTCCTTATAAGCCCTGACCTGGGCTTCCTGGACTCATCTTTATAGGTCTTCCTGCTTCTGATCCCTCTGCCTCCTGACTCCCTTCCCTCCCTCCTCTTGTTGAGAGATTTTCTAAAATCTATTCAATGGCATTACTTCCTCCATGGCTCCCTACTGCCTTCAGGGGGAGAGACAAAGTTCTGAGCTGAGAGGCTCACTCCTGGGTCCCCTGTCTTGCCTACTCCCCAAGCCTCCCCTCTTGAATGAGTTGGGACTATGGTGAGGAGAGTGAGAAGCTCATCTTCAGTGCAAAATATGAGGGGGTGCCCCAAAGCTCAGTAATCGAGATAAATATATTGTTTAAGTAAGTGTGGAGCCCTATGCAGGGCTCGAACTCACAACCCTGAGATTAAGACTTGAGCTGAGATCAAGAGTCGGATGTTTAACCGACTGAGCCACCCAAGCACCCCAAGATAAGTAATATTTTAATGCAGTCTGTTTGGGGATCAAAATTAATGCAAAAAAATCCGTGATAAAATATCAAAATTTTGAACAAAGACCTGGACCAACAGGGCCAGGGTTAGTGAGGGAAGCAGGGAGTTGCGCAAGGCAGGGTCAGATGCTGCCTTTATGGGGGACTTGCGCTGGCCGTGTCTGGATGTACCCACCTCATTCTCCACCATTCAGCTGGCTCGCATAATTGCTCGCCATCCCCCAAGAATCACTTTGCAGTGCTGTCCCCTCCTGGAATTCTCTCCCAGCTTCCTTCTCCATTCTTCTCCTGGATCCTTTAGAATGCCTCTGAAACTCAGCTCAGGCAGTCCCTCCCCTATCCCTGGGCCAGGTGAGGAGAACTTCTGTGTCTCCCCCACCCACACTGCCTGTCCTTTGGCCTCTGCTCCTTCAAAGTGGAATGTTGACTTGTTCATCTCTGCATTCTTAAAGTCCACGGTGGGGGCTGACGCAGATGAGGCTTTGATCGGCTCTGGCTTACCGATGAATGAATGGACAAATGAAAGAATAACAGGGCTATGGGTCATATGCCATTTCAACTAAAACTTTAATGACCAAAACCAAACAAGAGCCCTGAAGTCCCTCTGACCTAGATGGGGCCACATCTATGCTGCCAGCACCATAGACCACTGCAGTGTTTTGGCCCCATAAAGAGATTCTAGCAGTTTCTGAAATGCTCAGCGATGGAATCTGACCTATACTTCTTAAAAACACTTTTTTCTTTTTCGTGAATAAAGCTCTTCAGCTAAAAGATAACATAAGAAGAGGGAGACTGTGCTGGCCAATCCTCTCCAAATAAGGCAAAATCCAACTTTGCTTTATTTTTAGCAGTGATTTTCTCAGCTGCAAGAAGGCATGGTTCCATGAACCAGCCTTGCATTTTGGCCCAACAAACCCACCAACTTCCAGAAAAGTTTCAACAACTCATAAAGATTTGAATGTCCATGATAACCCATGATAACCCTCTTGGAGAGATGGGACCACCAGACAGAGCCTGAAAGATGAGCTGGGGCCCAGTCGCCCTGTCCCCAGGACAAGTCCCCAACCAGACTGGTTGGTGACACCCCCTGAGCAAGCCTCCTCACACTCCTGCAGAAATTCAGTTTTGCATTTCCTTCAAGTTTGGTGGAACTGACAGCAGAACACCCCTGGTGACCCCTGGAGAGCCCAGCCCCCAGCAGAGGAGGTGGAGGTAGTTAAAACACCTCACAATTACTACCTATACCCTCATTGTCCTCATCTCCACAGACTGGCCTGGTCCCCTGTAACCTGAGCAGGGGACACCTAGCACCAGGATGGCCAGAGGGAGATGCCTGGACCCTCCTCCTATCAAGCCAGGGACACCCAATAAGGGCCTGTGGACTCATCTGGAAAATGGGGATAACGTCAGGATGAGCTAATCGATATGAAAGCCAGAAAGCCTGCTGTCTTGCCATTTCTGTTTCCAATATGATTTTTATGGCCTCCAAGATGGTGCCTCCTTGTATTCTTCCTCTGCCACGGGCTCCTTTTTCTCCTCAAATTCCTCCGTGTTTGGCTAAGAACAATGTGTTTTTCCTACATTTATCAAGTGGCTCGAAATTCCTAATTCTCATTCATGTTCTTCCCAAGGATTAGCAGAACACCCCTTGCTCATCTTTCACCATACTCCCTCCGCATGTGGGCTAGAAACTCTCCTTGAGTAGAACCCTGGCTATCGATGCCCATAAAATGGAGACTTTGGCGCGACTCACTTGCATGGGGCAAAGTGGAAATGAGGCTGAAAAGCAGGCCTGAGTATCTTTAATGATGTGCAGAAAGAGAGGGGCCCCTGCCTGCCCGGGCAGATGTGCACAGCTGTTAATGGAGAAGCCCCTAATACTACAACCAGCGCAGAGTAACGGATACCCTCAAATGCTTCCTAGCGGAGTTAAGAATTTTTTGTTGATCGTGCCTTTGAACTAAGGTCATTTAAGTATACAACAGATGTTCCTCTGAGGGAAACAGACTTATAAAGTCAGGAACACAGAAGGGACCTAATGGTTTACTGGGGGTGGCGCATTAAGTTCATAGCAGTTTAACTCCTTTCAATGTTAAACAAAACAATGACGCAATTTTATGCACAATAAAAACCTGTCAAAACAATCATCCTGGGCAGTGGAGGTCCTTTCAGTCATTCTTCTTCTAAAGCTGAACTGAGGGCACAAGTGACGGACATTTCTGGCTTCTCTGTGTGGTGAAGGCAATCCATGTGTCAGCCTTAGCAATTCAAGGCTGAATCGTCGGAGATGGTCAGAGTCTGAAGCTTGGGGTGGAGGGAGGGAGGGGCAGGCATAGCATTCAAAGGCAGAAAATTCATGGTCTGTGTGGTTTATATGCCTTGCTAGCCTTCCACAGGTAGAATCCACAGTCACCTGGGAGGCGAAGTTGGCGGGGAGCTCAGCAAATCCTGTTCCCGTAGCTGCCTCCGTATGTCACACTCCATCATTAGAGCTTTATCAGTCTGACCCCAAATAGTTTTTGAGTGCTTGCTAAACATTAGGCACCAACACAGGGGTTCATCATTGACCCTTCAGGGTCCTCAATGGAAATGTGCTTTTCTCTGGGAGAGGTCCTAGAGCAGAGTGAGAGACGACTAGATTTGAATTCAGATCAGAGGCTAAAACCTAGTCCTGGCCTTTATTAGCTGTGTGACTTTGGGCAAGTTGCTTAACCTCTCTGAGTCTTTATATCGCATTTATGAAACGGAAGTGGTCATATGTCACAAGATTATTGTCAGGCTTGAGTAAAAGAAATGGATGAAAATTCTCAGTATGGTTCCTGGAACAGAGTGGAGGTTTCACTTCCCTTCTCAAGGAAGAGCCAGGTAGCATCCTGTCTTCGGGGAGCTTAGAGTTTCTATGAGCACACAAACTCCATGTGCAGAAGGCACTGATTCTGCTGGGCCTTAAGAAGCCTGGTGCTTTCAAAGTTGAGCAGAAGGCAGGGGGACCGGGGATGGTCTATAGGACCTGGAGCCTATGCCTCCAGGGACCAGGGATGGGTCGCTGGAGGCATAGGCCTTGAGCTGGGGCTGGTAGCCTGTGGAAAGAAGAAGAGTGGGCCTTTCAGTCAGGCAGAGACCAGCAAGTACAGGTGCACTGGGAACCCTGAAGGCATGTTGGAGGTCCACGGTGAGGCGGCCGGTCTGGTGGAAGCATATGGTTCAGTAAATACTGGTGGGAATTAGGGATGTGAGGTACAGATTGAGAAGCGCTTTGAATGCCAGCCTTGGCATATTCTGAAGCAGCCCAGACCACTGTGGCTCTTTGAACTAATGGACACTAATAACATTTATATTCCAAGATGTGTCTAGTTCATGAATAGGTGAAACCTGGCACACTCTCCTCTCTCCTGTGTCCATAGCAGACATTGCTAATCAATCTCAGCCCAGAGGCCAGGAGACACTTTGGGAGCTGCTGTAATTGTCTGTGTCTGTGGGGATGGAGGTGTATGCTGTGTGGATTTGTTCAGTTTCTTGGGAACACGGGGAGAAAAGACTCGCTGTGAGTGTAATGATCTTCATCTCTGCTGCTCCTGGGACGGACTCTGGCTCTGGAACCTTCTCAGCAGTCTCCTGGCTGTACCTCGTTCACCATGCTGAGCAGTCTCTGGTGCCCCCTGTTGGATCCCCAGCCCGGAGTCGGACAGCTGCCACTGCAGCTGGCGCCCAGCCACAGAGCCTGGCCGCAGGGAGAGGGGCTGGGGCTGGCAGCCTGGCCCAGGCACCCCGGGTCCGGGTCCGGGTCCGAGGTTCAGCAGTAAGCGGTGAGTTGTGGTTTCCCATCTGCGCCCTCTTTGGCAAAGACCCACATCTGAAATGTCTGACTGTTTGGGCAGGAGCTTGGCAGGCTTGGCCCAACTTTGGAAGGGGGGTGGAATTTTCCCAATGGCAAACCATTTAAATCTTTCAGGACTTTCTACAGTTACCGAGGTGCCAGAAATAGAAGGCAAGTCTGCTTCACATTGTTGTAATTTCCTTCTTGATTTGCATTTCGAGCCAATTTTGATCTACGGAGATGGCAGCTCCCAGAGCTGAGTCCTGCCTCGGCAGGAACGGGAGAAGTGTGGAGGCCGCTGGAGAGGAGAGGCCACCCTTCAGCCAGCCAGTGCACCCCCCACCTGCCCCCAGCATCTGTGTGGGCCTGCTGCATCCCACCCAGCCCCTTCAGAAGGGAAGGGCAGCTACTTTCTGCTACCTGGAGAAGCCTGAGCAGCCTGGGGAGTGGGAATGGCTGGTTTCAGTCCTCCCTGAGCATGGCAGCTCTGGCCACACTGCAGCCACTCTCTTCACCTCTCTGGTCACTGTCATGTCTCCTGGAAGACGAGAATGGCCTCCTCCATGGTCTCTCTGTCTCCTCTCTTGGTCTCCTGCCTCCCTGCACTGCCATTTCAGACAGCAGCCATGGTGGTCTATTTAAGAGCGATGCTAGTAATAGCAGAGACTGGATGGTGCTCTAGGTGCTTTGCACACAGCAACCTGGGGGGGGGGGCGGGTGGCATTATCACTTTCCTCATGCCCATTTCATAGAGCAGGAAACTGAGGCACGGGTATTTAATAACTCCCTCGAGACTACACAGCAGTGGAAGAGCCAGGACCGAAACCCAGCTTCTCTGGTTCCGGAGTCCATGCACCGTGTCCTCCTGGCTCTGATGATGCCTCAACTCTGCTTAAAGCTGATCTCTGGCTTCCTGTTGCACTTAGAATAACAGCTGTCCCTTGCCAGGCCCTGCAGGATCTGACCGGAGGCCCACCTTTGATCTCTCTCAGGCCATTTAGTCTCACTCCTTCAGCTCAAGTGAGCCTGGAAGAAGGTTCCTAGATAAAATAGAGAATGCCCAGTTAAATATGGACTTCAGAGAAACCATGAATACTTTTTCAGTAGCTGTATGTCTCATGCAAGGTTTGGGATATACTTATACTAAAGAAGTATTTGTTGCTCTCTGAAATTCAGATTTAGCTTTTGTGAGTGTGCGTGCGCGCGCACGCGCGTGTGTGTGCGCGTGTATGCGCACATGCTGTTAAATCTTGCAGCTCTGGCTTATTTTCCGTTCCTCCAGTTGCTGAGTGTGTGTCCCCTCAGGGCCTTTTCTGCACTTTCCCTCCTGCCTGTAGGGCTCTTCCATCACTCTGCCTAGCTGGTTCCTCTGTGTCAGATTGGGTGTCACCTCCTCTAGGACGCCTTCCCTGACCACCAATCTAAAGCAGGACTCCCTCATCTTCCACTACAGAGTGTCTTCTCTCCCCACGATTTGGAGTTACATGGATAACCTGCATTAAGCCCGCCTTCCCACCTGGGCTGTGAGCTCCCCAGGGAAGGGCTAATGCCCAGTCCCAGCAGCAGCCAGGGCCATGACACTTGCTATGTCAATAAATAGCTCTGCTTGTACCCATGCCAGTCCCTCCTCTGGAAGCCCTCTCCCCTCTCCTCACCCCACTCTCTATGTATTCGTACTCTCCTTTAAATTTGGTTGATTCAGTGTTACTGATGCACCTAGGTGTGTCTGGAGCCAAACTTGATAGGTCCTCGGGAGCTCAGTTCTTGTCCACAGGGAGTTCTTGTGAGTAAAGGGGACACATGGGAACAGTGAGCCTGGTGCATTGTGCTAAGTGCAGAGCTGAAGGCCTGGGTGATGTGTCGTCAGGGGCGTGCCCTCCTGGCAGGCTCCTGTGCCGCCTGCCTTCACCCTCATGCTGGGAAGTGCCAGTTCTCCTGGCCCTGTCTCAGGAGAGCTTTGTATAGACCTCAGGGGGTGGAGGGCAACCTGTTGACTCCCCTGCCCCTGCCTGCTGGAGGGTGGAATTCCTGCTCTCTCTGCTTCCTCCCTCCAGCTCCTGGTAATAGCCAACCACCACAAGTTGATTTATAGGTTAGAATGCTTTGGGCTGCAAGTGACAGAATGTATGACTCAGACTACTTAAGTCAATAAGAAAATGCAGTGTTTCACACTATGCGGAAGCCCAGAGGCAGGGCACACACACCCAACAGCTCGATAATGGCTGCAGGCACCCGGGAGTCCCTGTCTCTCGGCTCTGTTGTCCTCAGCATGGGTGCCACACTGGGGGCAGTTCCCTGAGATCAAGGTGGTCCTCAGGTCTGCGTGCCACTCTGTGGTCAGCCAGCAGGAGAATGAGACAGTCAACCAACCATGGCATGTCTGTGCCTAACCTCAGTTTCACAGGGACAGTGGCACACTCGGGACCACAGACAGGTTTCAGGGAAGTTCCTTGTTCTTATTTGCTTAGGGTGGAGGTTTCCAAACTGCCTCAGTGAAGGCACTGTCCTCCCAGAGAAGATTGGGTAACAGGTGCCTCAGGAATTTTCATGGCATCTTAGGCCAAAAAAATATCGTAACAGTTCTCTTTATTAAGTACTTAGGTACAAACTAATTAGGGGCAAAATTCATAGTAATTAAAAAATAATGCACATAAATTGAAAAAATCATCTTTTTATAGCATTCTTAATTAACCATAGTTCTTTACTAAAGGGATTCTCTGTCTTTGGGCCCTACACAACTTCTCCAATCCGGTAGACTGGACCCCACCATTCTTTTTTCCTATTTCCGTTGGTTTTTATGCACTACTTGATTCTTACGATGGCAACCCTGAAACCTGACTTTACCAAGATATGGGGTCATTAATGTTAAAATCATGAAGTACCTTGATCATGTGGTTTTTGTGATTCTGATAGATGTCACTGTGCTTCTCTTGAAAAACCAAAATATCACTTAGTGCTACAGTGAATTCAGGGATGCACCTTGGGGCACCTCACTGTGTGGTTTGGGAACCACGGGCTTAGGGTAATTATTGTGCCTCCCTGAAGTTGGCCTGAGGGAGATCAGTAACTGAACAAAATTAGGGCTGTGTTTTGAAAGAGACAGAGAGGGAGTGGGTGCCGGATAGGTAACAGAATCCACTGAGGTGGACATTACGACTGTCACCTGAATGTTGAATTTCAAGCCTTCAAGGAAAGGGAACTACCTTCTGGCAGCTACTTCCTGACACATCCACTGCTGTTGTATCATTCCTGTTACATGGCGTCATTTCACCTGGTTTCGTTGGGTGACTCTGTTCAACACATCAGTAATGGGCTTGGGGATTCTTCATCTATTTTGTGAGGGGCTGGGGAAGCCTCTGAGCCCTTCCCAGAAAAATGAGAAGGAGTAGACTTATGTTCACATGCTGCTTAACCCCTAACTCACTTTTGTCATTTTAGGCACATTTTCTGACCACTCTCAACCTCGATTTCTGGTTGAGATCTATGAAATGCCAATGGGCTATCCCACGTGGTCTCCTCCAGGACAACATCCTGCCCTGGCATCAGGGGCTAGCTGGGGTGCTGAGGATGCCTGTTCACTAGAGCCGTGACCCCACCCTCCCGAGAGCTGAAGTGTCCCCTGTGGCAGCCACCCATTCATCCTGGGTGGTTCTGGCTTGGCCCAGTGGCTGGCATCTGGTCACAGGGCCACATTTCTGATCATGGCCTCTTCTCTCCAACCTCAACCCCGAGAGAGGATTCTGTCCTGATCTCACTACCAGGCTCCACCACCTGCAGCCAGGGATTGGGCTCCGGCCTCACCAGTGCCCCGGAGGAAATGTCTGCACGCTGAGTCAGCGAGGCCCGCAGGTACAGTTTCTCTTGGCTGCTACACAGGCTTATCAGAGTGCAGTGTCCTTGTTCCCCAGCGAGTGAGTTCAGACAATCTTTTTCCGGAGATTATGTTCCCAAGCCTCTGTGCAGCCCGGGGCTTTGATAGCCACCTGGTGAAGTGGCCTTCAACTCCCCTCCCGGGGAAGCTTCGTGTCATGTTTCGGAGCTGCCTGCCTGAGGGGCGCTGTGGGGCCAGAGCTGGGGGTCAGATGTCAGATGAGCAAGGGATGGTTACCGCCTGGGCCAGACAGAGACAGGGTAAGGCTGCGGCTGGATGACTGGTACCCCCGTGGGCCGGGAGCATCTGCTCTCTCCTTGCAGTTGTGTCTGCCTTCTAGTCTGTCCTCTGCTTGTGATGGTGTTTATGCTCTACAGCAAGCAAAAGTGACCATCAGATCCATCAGATCTTCTGTGTCAGGCAACCTTTTTCAAATGTTTCAATGTGTAATTACATTTAATCCTCATCATAACTTATAGGGGTAACTTAATTTCCTTCTTTCCCAATTTGTAGATTACAAGATCTAGATGAGCCAGTTAGGTAACTTCCCAGGAGCATACTATTGGCAAGTGGGAAGGCTGGGATAGGTGCTGACGTGATTGGACACCCTGGTCCGGATCCCTGCTTCCTATACTGCCAGCCTCTGCCCTGGGCTGGGGGCCTTTGTATTGAGGTCCAGTGCCCTGCCTGACCAGTGAAGACCTGAGTTCACCCCACTCACTGACGGCAGAGAGTCTGAGACCTGCACTTCTAATCTCCTGGGCCCAGAGCTCTTTCCAAAGATGTTTAAGGTTTGTTGTTGTTGGTTTTTTTTTTTTTTTTAATTTTGTGGGGAAGATGGCCTTTGAGGGGTGGGGGAGACAGAGGAATGTTTGGTGCTTGGAAACCCCAGAACTGATAGTGGTGGCAAGATAACTGGATTCAGAGCAGCGAGGTCTGTGGTCGAGGGCTCCTCTCTCACTCGCCCCGAGCACAATGTGGTGAATTCTCTGTTTATCAAGTGTAAACTGGTTCTGTCCTCCCAGAGAAGATTGGGTAACAGAGACCAAGAACCCTAAAAATGTTCCTACACTTTACTCAACAGGGCCATTTCTAGGAATCTGTCCCAGGGAAGTCTTTTGAAATACAGGCAAAGCTTTTCAGGTCATTACTTTTGCAATACCACAAGACAAACAAACTCAGGGGAATGCTCACATAAACCCTGGTTCAGTCAAGGGAAGGAAGACCACGCAGCCTTAATAAATGGTGTTTAGGAAGGATGAAAGGAGAGAAATCCTGCTGATTTGAGGTTAAGCGAAAGGTGCGGGTAGGGGAAGGTGGGCACAGAATGACAGTGTTAAATACTTTAGCATCTCAGTTATTTTGAAAGAAAAAAATGAACAAAGGGAAACAAAACTGGAAGGAAAATCCTATAATATTGATTGCTCCTCTCAGCAATTTACTGTTTGTAGGGTTTCTACAGATTTAGCTTTACTCATGTAGCTGGAAAAAATAACCGACCAACCAGCCATAACAATAAATAGAAATGAACATTCTGGGGGGTTGATGCCTTTCTGGATCCGGAGGGCAAGGGCAGCCCCAGCCTTCTCTGTTCCTATAGTGCCCAAGGGAGGGCAGGGCTCAGGGACCATCAGAAGCACCATGCTGAAATGGCCCAGAAGCCTCACTGCCCCATTGTTGGGGGGAAGGGGTAGCTCCAGCTCACCCTCACTGGAGGGAGGAGTGTGCGCACCTGTGTGGGTTGGGGTGGCTCCTTCATACAGCCCAGTGAGCTGACTTTGCCTGTTGCTTGGGGAGGGCCCAGGAAGGAGCAGGCCCACTGAGGGGAGCCCCAGATGGCTGGCCAAGAGTTGATCTGTAGTTTGGCTTCCTTTCATCCCTTCTGCAAAGCTGAACAAAATCTGTGTTGCCATGGAAAGTGCTGCACATTGAGTGGGTGGGAAGAAGCAGGGCCTCCAGGCCAGAAGCGGTCTGAGTTCGGGTCTGGTTAAAAGTCCAGAGAGATGGCTGGAGAGTCAGGGGAAACCTCCTGCATGGTCCAGGACGCCCAGCAGAGTCCAAAGCTCTGGGCCGGGGTGGGTCCACCAAAACCAAACCACAGCTCCCCCTGCACACCCACCTCCTGTGGAACTGAGGGTCCAAATGCCTTGCCACTGGCTTGGGGAGTGAGTGGATAGAGCCTACTCATAGGAGACTGTGGCCCTCAGCAGAATGTATTCCAAAAGATCCCGCTGCCTCATTAACACTGTCACCCATCTTTCGAGCGCTTGTCTTGCCGTGGTGTGCCCTGCCCCGGCTACTCAGATGTGTACCCAGGCGTCAGTTGGATGAAAGCTGGAGCAGCCTGGGACCTGCCCCAACCCTTGGTCTGCTGCCTTGGGGAATCAACCATGAAGAGCGGGCCAGGGTCGAGGAGGAGGAGGTGGCCTCCAGAAGAGCCACAGGGTGCTGAGGAAGGCCCCTAAAAGGCCAGTGGAGTGATTCTCCGCGTGGCAGCGTTGACAGTGAGGCTCCCCTGGTTGGAAGCCTGAGCTCTCTGTGGCTCTCCCCTGTTCATGTGATTCCTGTGTTCTATTCATTCCTGAGCCTTTTCTCCCCCCACCAACAGACTCACCGCCAGAGTGGTGTCTCTGGCCCATGCGCTGTGCAGATGTGCACATGGGCCCCACGCTGCCCCCTGTTGGCCTTGGCTGCCTCGGTCTCCACTCTGGAGTCTGACTGACCCCCCCACCCCACCCCACACCCCACACCCCAGAAGTTGTCTCAGGTTTCCTTTGCTGGATCTTGTCGGGACTTCTCTCTTCGTGGTGGCTGGACTGGCCCGCTCAGCTATGCCTGGCATGTGTGTGGTCACAGGACAGTCACGGAGAAACTTGGTGCTAGTTATTTTGGTTTTGTGTTTTGTTTGTTACTGTTTCTTAATACTGCTTAGAGGAGACAGAGATGTGGTTATGTAAGAAGAGTAGGGACTTCTGGCTGTTGGTGGCAAGGAAACTCACAGTGCAGGGCTTCAGTCTTCCCACCTACTTTGTCATAGTAGCTGTTGTTTATTGAGTGCTTACTGTGTACTCCGTACACCCTCATCGTATTTCCCCTAATTCTCGAAACAATCCTACAAAATAGATGTTTTGGGATCACTCATTCACACCGCAACTCTTGGACTAGTCTTCACTGTCCTCTAGGCATTCTTACCACCCCTGTTGTAAGATGCAGTGACTTAGACTGAGCCTCTGGTTCAGTGACTCTCTGAAGCACTCAGGGCAAGGAATGAAGGGAGGTGAGGGAGGCCTGGTGGGAGCGGACCCAGATCTAGGGAGGCCTGTGTGTGCATCAGACTGGTGAGTTTGGGGATTGCTGCTGAGAATGGGACCCTCAGGAACATGACTTAGAACCAGCAGGTGTGTGTGTGTGTGTGTGTGTGTGTGTGTGTGTGTGTGTGATGATTTATTGAGAAGGAGTGTGGCTCTGGAAGATGATACAAGCACTGATTGATGAGCCTGGGGTCTGCTGGAGATGAGCCCACTTCATTTAACAGGGTCCCCAGACTTTCATTGAACAGAACGAACACAAAAGGAAGAGATGAGAACACAGGAACAACTGAGACTGAATTTGAAGTCATGACATTTGTTTTATTAGATTTGACTTTCTTAAAAGCTCCCTGTAAGGCTCAGATTACTCCCAGCCCCCACTTCCATTCAAAGGTCTTAGTGGACGCTTACCAGGTGCTTGGGCCTCTGCCTGCTGCTTTGGGGAGGGAGGGAGAGATTGAGTGAGCAAGTGTGGAGCCTGCACACAGGGGGTTACAGCCTAGGCGGAGGTGACAAAACCAATGTGTGTTTCCATGCACCACGGGCTGGAGGGGCCATGAAGGAGGTGGCCCCTGAGTTGGGCCTTAAAAGTAGGGTAGGAGTGGGTACCTGGGTGGCTCAGTTGCTTGAGCGACTGCCTTCAGTTCAGATCATGATCCTGGAGTCCCTGGATTGAGTCCCTCATCGGGCTTCCTGCTCAACAGGGGATCTACTTCTCCCTCTGACCTTCCCCCTCTCATGCTTGCTCTCTCTCATTCTCTCTCTCTTTGAAATAAATAAACAAAATCTTGAAAAAAAAAAGTAGGGCAGAAGGTAGATTGTTGAGACAGAGGTAAGGACACATGGGGAGAAACCACACCATGAGAAAGGAGGGGACCATTTTAAGCATGATTGTTGGGGGCCAGGGTCTAGCTTGAACAGAGTGGAGGAGGGCGTGTGTGCTTTTTACCTTTCCAGTAATTAAGATGTAATTGACATATAGCCCTGTGTAAGTTTAAGGTGTATAGTGTGATGACTTGGCTTACATATGTTGTGAAATTATTACAGTAAATTTAATGTTCATGGTCTCATACAGATGCAAAAAAAAAAAAAAAGTAGAAGAAAAAAATTCTTTTCTTTGTGACGAGAACTCTTAACAACTTTCCAGTATATCATATAGCATATAGTCATCTGTAGTCATCTTGTGCATTACCACCCTGGGACTTACTTATCTTCCAACTGGGAGTTTCTCCATTTTGCCCACCTTCCTGCACTGCCCCGCCCAGTGCTCCTGCCTCCTTCCAAGTCTGATCTCCTTTTCTATGATTTTGATTTTTCCTTTTTTGAGATTGCACATGTGAGATTGTATAGTGTTTGTCTTTTTCTGTCTGTCTTATTTCAGTAAGCCTAATGCCCTCAGAGTCCCTTCATGTTCTTGTTTATGGCTGAATAATATTCCGTTGTATGTATCTACCTCAGCTTCGTCATCCATTTGTCCATGGGCATCTAGTGGTTTCCATAGCTTAGCTGTTGTAAATAATCCTGCTGTGAGCATGGGGATGCAGATTTCTCCTTGACAGAGTGATTTCCTTTCCTTCAGATATATTTCCAGAAGTGGAATTGTTGGATCCTACAGTGGTTCTCTTTGTAAATTTTTGAGAAGCCACTATCCTGTTTTCCATAGTGGCTGCACAAGTTTGCACTCCATCAGCAGTGCACGAGGGTTCCCTTTTTCCCACATCCTCACTGACACTTTTATCTCTTGTCTTTTTCATGGAAGCCATTCTCACAGGCATGAGGTTTTGATTTACATTTTCCTGATAATTAGTGGTGTTGAGCACCTTTTCATGTACCAGTTGGCCATTCATATATCCTTTTTTGAGGGGAAATATCTACTTAGTTCTTCCTCCTTTAAAAAATTTGATTATTTGGGTTCTGTGTTCTTTGAAAGCTTTAATCTAAGATGTTCCTGCTGAGAAGGAAAAGCAGAGTCCTAGGTCTAATCCAAAGAGTAGAAAAAAACCTGTCTTGAATTTCTTGCCTCCCATTCCCACCTGGAAAATCAGAGCTGAAATCCTTTCTGGTGAACAGCCCCTGCTCATGCAATTACCTACAAAGTTTAAGAGGCATAATGACAGGGGCGCCTGGGTGGCTCAGTGGATTAAGCGTCTGCCTTCAGCTCACGTCATGATCTCAGGGTCCTGGGATCAAACCCCACATCGGGCTCCCTGCCCAGTGGGGCATTTGCTTCTCCCTCCCCCTCTGCCTGCTGCTCCTCCTGCTCGTGTTCTCTCTCAAATAAATTAATAAAATCTTTAAAACAAACAAAAAAGAGGTAGTATGACATAGTGGCTATGAGGTTAGCCTCCAGAGCAGAGACACTTGGGTTCTAGTCCTGGCTGAGCTACTTCTCAGTGCTGGGCCTCAGACATAAGATATTACATTGTTTAGACTCTCTGCATATTATTTTACTCAGCTGTTTAAAGGAGATGATGAGAATGTCTATTTCACCCAGTTGTGAGAATCAAATGAGCTATCATGCTAGATGTTTCAGGGTCTCTGTGGCTCAGACCGTGCAGAGTCACATTTGAGGAAGCCCAGTCTGAGAGCCAAAAGTAACTTTAAAAGTGTTTCAGTCTTCATGCATGTCCTGAAGAACCTCATAGGAGAGCCATTCTGCAACTCTCTAAAGCAATTCCCAAAGTCTCTCTCCTTTTCCCTCAATTTTCCCACACCTGCCACAAAAATCCTCACTCACCAAAAGGGCTTTTCTGTTCTTTTCCTAGTGATTAGCTGAATTGCATCATGACATGGCAAATGGAGGGAGTTTGTGAGTGCTCATACATAGTTTTTATTTTTTGCATCGTTACAGAAATAGTGTAGCACTTAACAAAGCACTTAGCACAGAGCCTGGCTCTTTAAGACCTCAGTGCATTCTGTTATTAATAGGAAACACTGTGGGGGTGTGTGGGGGGTTCAGGTGGTTAAGCTTCTGCCTCTGCTCAGATCATGATCCCAGGGTCTGGGTTAGAGCCCGGTGTGGGGCTCCCTGCTCAGCAGGGAGTCTGTTTCTCCCTCTCCCTCTGCCTGCTGCTCCCCCTGCTTGTGCACTCCTTCTCTGCCCAATAAATAAATAAATTCTTTTTTTAAAAAAAGGAAACAGTGTGAAAGCACATACTAATGGTTCAAAAATTGGAGCTCAAAAATATAATCAGCTAATACAAATAGTACTTTTTCTCCTAAAAATATTAAATAACTGAAAACTATTATGTAAACTTCCAAAAGTTCTTGAAAGTAATGCCCCTAATGCTTTAGTTCCACTGATGTGCTTCCTGAAATGGGGTCTGGATCAGTAAGGGAAATTCTTTCCCCCGGCCAGCTCCGGCAGCCTTTCCAGTTCCCCTTGCCACTCCTTGTCCCTGAAACCACAGTGGCACCACTGGAACTCCAGGGCGAGTTCAGGGAGCTCTGAAGCTGGAAGGGATTTGGGGGCTTCTTGGCCTCCAGAACAAGAGGGACCACCAGAAAGGAATTCTAGGTGGGAGTGGGCAGGCAAGGAGTCCGAGTGATTTGCTGCTTGTATTTATTGGAGTTGGTTGGAGTCTTAACTGAGAAGAACTGTGTGAGGATGGAGGAGAGATGGACAATACAGAACAAGAGCCATTTGTTCCTTCATTCATTCACCAGCCCTTCTCTGAGTAGCTGTTCATAACTGATTGCGGCAGACCATCTTTTCCAAAGATAGCGACATATCTATATATCTACCCCACCCTACATGTTTTCCTTACAGGGTGACTGTCTCTCCTTCCACTGAGAAGTGGCCACCTGTTTATTCCCCTTCAGTTTGGAAGAGTGTGTGTGGCTACCTTGATCAACAGAGTACAGCAGAGGTAATGTTGTATGACTTACAATTTTAGGTCATAAAAATGATACTGATTCCTCTTGTGTTTGTCTGTCTGACTCTCTGTCTCTTCTTGGATGCTTGCCCTTGGCACCCAACCACCCAGAGGAAGGCACGTGGAGGGGCCCAGCCAGTGCTTGATCAGTAGGCAGCATCAACCTCCAGCCATGGCTGGTTCTATATGCCAGCAAAGGCACCAGATGCTATGGGTACAATGTCCCTGCGTTGGTAAATTAGTGATGTCTGGAAATGTTGGACAGAAGAAACAACTGTTGCTATTTTGAGTCCCTGATTTTCGGGACAGTTTGTTTTGTGGCAATAGATTGCTAATACATAAGATGTGTAGGGAGGCTGGGCCCACAGAATGGGAGCGCTGTCAGGGTCTCTGGGAAGATTGCTAAGTTAACAGACAGCAGTCCTCTTGCTTGATAAGGCAGGATAGAGAGACACGCTGAGGGTGTTTGTCAAACCCCACTGGGGCTAGGGGTCAGGGCTCGGAAAGGCTTTTAGGAAGAGGTGACACTTCAGCTTCATCTGGAAAGGCAGGTAAGAGTTAGCCAGGGGGAGGATGGAAAGTGGGGGAAGAGTGTGGGGAGAAATTCCTGGGAAATGGCTGTCAGGGAGTTATCTGGCTTTTCTCAGTCAGTACATGCGTGACTGCTCTCTTGAAGAACTGACCATAGTGTGGGGCCTTGGACCAGGCACAGGGCCTGGCATCTGCCAGGGCACATCAGGGCGGCAGCTCCAAAACCCTGTCCCCAGACAGGCTCTGCACCCTGGCAAGATGCCAGGCAGTGGTCCTGCTAACAACAGTGGGGACTCCTCCTGGATTCTGAAGGGCCAGCTTCTGAAGGGACTGGAAACCAGCATCACGGGGGAGGGTCAACAACCACAGCCAATGCGGTGGGCTAGCATTGGGAAATTTCTAAATGGTACCCTGATCCTAGGTTGAGGGGGGGTGTTTATGAATCACAGCAGGATGAATGACTGGCTTCCTTCAGATGTTCCCGGCCACTCCTCGTGGTCCAGCCACACTGCATGAACTACCCTTCTCAGAACATCGTTTCTCCCCAATTTTCTTGGGTTTTGTTTCTCCTGCCATTTTCACCTCATCCTCACCTCAGGTGTTCCTCTGGGAGGAACTCGGAGATGCCCGCAGGCTCCTTAAGACTGCATGGCCCCCTCTGTTGCAGCCCTGAGATGTGATACCCTGGCCTGCTTACTCATGGGCCTCCCTGACTAGGCTTAGGACTGTGGGGTATTAGAGTAGGTGGGCTTGGTGTGTCTGTTAGTGTTCTGTGGTTTGGGTCTGTGTGTCCTGTCTAGGTATGGGTGCTGGCAAATGTCTCTGAGTGTCCATGTGTGTCTAATCCTGGCCGTGTCTGTATGTATCTCTGGGACTGCGTGCCTGTGTGTGTTGCGTGCCTGTGTGGGGATGCTCCCTCTGGGCTGAGAGCGGGGGGTAGAGACAGTCACCAGTCAGGAGCCAGCCAGCTCTGTCTTCACGGACTCTTTCGCCTGCCAGCCTCCCAGGACAGCCAGCCCAGCCCAGCGAGACACTCTGTGCCCTCTCTTCCAAGTTAGGAGGACATGTGACACAGACACAGCCTTGGACCTGCCCACCCTCCAACCCCCCCTTATCCCCGCTGGGTGGTGTGCGTGTAGACATGGCCAGCATCTCCCTGGTCTCTGTGCTGCTCAGTAAGGAACGGATTATAATTCCTGGGCAGGCTGCATCTGCAACCAACTTGAGGGAAATAATTGTTGAGCGAGTTGAAAGAAAAAAATCGTAGCAAGGAACTTCAATCCAGCCAGCCATCCGTGTCATTAAATTAGGCTAATCTAAATCCTCAGAGCCTAATTTAGCAGCCTCCAAGGCCAACTGAAGTCTTACCCTACATGGCTCTCTGGAGTTCCCACTGCAGTGTGTCCAGCAGAGGGGAGCTCCAGGGGATGGGTGGGAAGTGACCTCACGGCCCCAGGACATGCAAAGCCATGATGGACACCAGCTGCTCCTCGGGGACCTGCTATGCAGGAGGAGGCCTGGGCTGGGGGTGTGGGTGGGGTGCCTGTGCTGGCCCTGCCCCTGTGCCAGTGTCCAGGCACCCCAGGACTCATCTGCGCTTGCCCAGCTCACAGGGGCCACTAGCAACATGAACAGGGAGGGGTTGGCTTGGGGCTGAGGCCAAATTCCCTCAAAGTTACCTTAGTGTTGCTTCTCTGAGCTGAGAGCTGGGTCTTGTCAACACCACCCAGTCGCTGAATGGAAGAGAGAATACAAGATGAATCTGTGCTATCCAACACAGCTTTCGTAATGACTGCTGTGAATCATTAATTCCTTCACCCATTCAGACACGTGGGGACTCATTAATTCAACCATTGCTCCCCTCCATTATTCATTTTTTCCTAGACCCTCCCCCCTCCTCATTCTCTCTGGAGTACCCATTCATTCACTGACTCTTCCTGTCCTCCCCCCCTCCCTCCTTCCTTCTCTCCCTGCCTCCTTCCCTTCTTACTTCCCTCACTCCTTCCTTTTATTCCTACCTTTGAGGAATTGCCTGAGAGATGCTCATCCCAGTGGCTGGCCAGAAATGAAAAGCACTTGAGGCCTCTTGCCTCAAGGATCCATGTCTAGGCCAGGGTCCTGAACTTGCTCCTCTTCCTGGATCCTTGCCCGTGGCTCTCCACTGCCCCCTTACTGGCATTTGGGGAGAGGGGAATGGTGGGAGCTGATGGTGGGCTGTTGGGTGCGCCTTTGCCAGGGGCACTCAGGAGAAAAGGTGCCGAACTGACCCGATAAATGAACCAACAGGGATGTGTGGCCTGGCCCCCCTCACCCTTTGATCAAAAGCCTCTGAACCCCTGATGACATCCCATGGCGTATTCCTCTATTAATCAGAAAAGCCTTGACAGATGTAAGCAATTTGTCTTTGGAGAGGACTGGAAGGGGGGGGTGGTGTGTGGGAAGGGAGCCCGCTCCAGCCCCGTAAGCGTGGAGAAGATGCTGAGGGTAAGTCTTGAAATGGGGGCTGAATTCATGCATACTAAGAAGGCAGGAGAAGCAAGAGCCAGGCAGATCAGAAAGGGAAGAGTTTTCATTTCAAAGCATATTTCTTCCTTGATTGAATAGGGCCCCCCCCCACTACTACCACCAAACCAGGATGCTGGAATGAGGCTCGATCCAGGGGTTAATCCCACCCAGACCCCTTCAGGACTCAGATGCTTCCAGTGACAGGGACTGGCAGGTGGGTTTCAGGTGTGGATTTTCTGACAGAGCAGCAGTCAGCGTTTTCCTGGTGTCCCATGGTTGCTCCGGTTCCTGCCTGCCGCTGCCAGTGAAGCGCAGCCCCAAATCACAAGCAAACACCTGCCGAAGCCACTGTGCGGCAGGTCCAGCGCTGGCACTGGAGATGCGGAGAGAAGTAATGTCCACGTTCCAAAACACCCAGCCTAGACCACCAGACAGACACACAACCCAGGAAATGAGTCTTGAGATGCAGGTGGAGAAAGGAGGGAGTGAGTGTACCTGGTACAGTGTGGACAGAGAGGGGATCACGAGCTCGACAAGGTGGGGACACTTCCCAGAGGAGGAAACATAAGCTGGGTCTTCAAGGATGAGGAGATGTGCTCACATAAGGGCTTTCCCTTCTTTGTCAGGTTGGAGAACTTCTCCTCATCCTTCAAGACCCAGCTGGGCCTCCATTTATCTTCTCCTCTTTTCCTAATTCTTGAGTTCAGAAACTATGTCTGACTTATCTCTGTGTCCTAGTGCCCATCCCAGGGCCTGGCATAGAGTAACAACAAATGATCTCTGAAGTGAGTGGAACAGAGTTGCAGACAGTGGGAACAGCATGTACCAAGGCTCAGAAGGTAGGCAGGAATCAACATGGGGGTATAAGAGAACTACAGCCTGTGTTTAATTGGTGGGGCTGTGTCCACACAGGGTTCTGTATCAGTAGGAAACTAAACACTGATTTGCATTTCTCAGTTTTTATTTGGATGTCTGGCACCCTACAAAGGCAGCCCAGATATTCGGCTGCAACTGAGGAGTATATACAATCTTATTTTCACTGTGGTTAAAAAAAAAAAAAAAAAAAAAAAAAGAGTGCTCCATGAATCTGTTTAGACGCTTCAAACATAGATTTTAAAACTCACTTTTGCAAATTTCAGAGACCAGAGCCACAGCCAGTGTTTTGATCATTTGCCTCCTTCCCTTTCCAATAAACACCTAACATACTTTGCCAAGCTTTCTGTGGTCGGGATTTACAGATCTGTGACTCACCCAAGTGAGCCAGGGAACATGAAAAGATGTCGCTGGGGAGAAATATGTGGGAAGGATGGGAGAGGTCAGTGCCTCCACCAAGCAGGACAGACTCCCACAGCTTTTCCTAATAAACAAGTTTCCAGGGCCCTTTGAATTCTTCCGGAGAGGAGAGGAACGTTAGCATTCACATGGAGGGGAGGAACATCACGGACAGTGACCACGTGGGCCTGGATCCCGAGAGAGGAGGTGTAAGCTCGGGTTGGGCCAGAAACAGAACTGGGAGGTGGGTTGGTACCGGAGTCGTGGTAGCTGATAACTGTCATTGAGCACCCGCTGTTTGCCCATCCCACAGAGAAGGTGGATTGTCTTGTCTGAGATCTTGTGGCCTGTAAGCAGGGAGCTGGGATCAAACCTGGGTTTGTTGGTTCCAAAGACCCTGTTGTTGTGTATTCCACTGTGATCTGGGCAGTGTCAGGCCTCTCAATAGGGCTGGGACCCAGAGTCTGGGCCTGAACTGCCTCACCGGCAGATTGCTGCTCATTGAAACAAGTCTGAGGACGCTCAGTGATACTGAGGCTCTCAAGCGAGTTCCAAGGGAGCTTGGGGTAAGAGGATTTTAGTTAGGATTCACCCTAGGCTTAGGGTGTCCTCTGAATGCCCTCCAACCTGCAGGACTGGAACTGGAACTGTGCATGTGTACATTCTGTTCCCTGTGCTCACACTGTTCCCTCCAACAGCCTGACCCCCTCCGAGGCCAGTGCAGCATCCCCCTGCCTCCCCCGCCACCCCCCACACACAGCCCGCTTTGCCTCCTCTGGTCTCCATTTATGTCCTGGTCTCTAAGCACCTGACTGTGGTAATAAAAAGCTGTCCTGCTTACTCAGCACCTCTGGTTTAACTCCCCAACCCTGCCAAGAGGTAGGTCCCGCTGTCTTCCTTTTTCTGATGAAATAGCAAAAACTCTGGGAGGTTAAGGAACTGGCCAGAGGCCATCCAGCTAGGAAGTGATAATAGCCATCTGAATGTCTCATCTGTGTGACTGGGGAGCCGGCGTCCCCAGTGCCAGTGCTCTTCTGTCTGCAGGCCGCCTCACACACAGTCACTGCCTTCCTCTGGGCTGTCCCCGGCTCGGGCCCATCTCATCAACTTGGCTTCCCAGGTGAGGGGACTGGCCTCTTCCTCTCCTAGTGCCATTTAAACCCAGCTTTTCATTGTGTGTGTAAGGTGTCTTAGCACGTGGCTTCTGGAGGATCATTCTTTGCATGGGTAGCTTGTGGTCATGTGCATCTGTGCATGTGTATGAGACCACGTGTACATGTGATTCTGTGTGTGAGCATATGTGTGCATGTGAGTGTGTTGGTGGGCAAAGATGGGAGATAAGAACAGAGAGGAGTGGGAAGGAACTTAGGACATAACAGGTATATAGGAGATGAGAGGGGCCTCATCTTCCCAGGGCTCTCCGCTGCACGCTGCAGGGGACAAGAGCAGATTGAGTCTGGGGAGCCTAGCAGGGGTGCAGAGCCTGGAGCCCTAGGATGCACAAGGCCTCTGTGAGGCAGACACATTCCTCTATGATCTATGGCTTCCAGGCAGCCTGGCACAAACTTGTTTAGACCCATAGGGGAAAACAACAAGCTTCCTACAAAAGATGACCTGCCTTAATGATGAGGTATGAAGAAATAGAGTAATAAATGTCATTAGCTGAGCGCATCTTGTGTGTGAAGTGTGTTATGTGCATGAATGTATGTACCTCAGATCCTTGCAAGGGGTACATTATGAGTGAAGAAACTGCCCCAGAGAGGTAAAGAGGCTTGCCAAGTCCACACAGCAGTCTGATGAATATGGAAACATGAATCAGGACAAGGATGGGTCTGACTTCTAGTGACTGAAGCTGAGGGCCCTCCTGGGGGGCTGCCGGGTCTAAGCTGGTGGGGGTGCCCGGTGATCAAGGAGGACCCATGTGTTTCCCACCATTGGTGCAGAGCATGTGTCAGCAGTATGGACAGAACTTTGGAGAGCTTTGTTAACTGAGTCTCAAAGGTCAAGTAAGGCTCACCAGGGAGACCCCAGAGCAAGCACATGTTCTCACCAAGCTCATCCTGCCTCTGAGCCACTGAGCTGGCCTTCTCCTTCCTTTTCTCAGTCTGATTCTTATGTACTTACTGGGGCTGAGTTCCAGGCCCACCTCCTCCAGGAAGCCTGGCTTATCCCCAGGGCGGCCCCACACTGGCCTGTGTGCAGGATGGCTATGAGCCAGGTTGGGTGCTCCAATGTGGTGGAAACACCACAGCCTGGAGGCCCAGCAGAAGGCTGGCTGGCCGAAATGGAGAGGGAAGGAAGGCAATGAGCCATTGTCATCTGCTGAACAAACGCAGCGTTGGGGAGCTATCAATGGCCTCTCGTGTGGAAATAAATTCTAGTCAAAGAGCTGCGACTAAGAAAGTCCTTAAAGAGTATGGAGATGTGAGTATAACCAGCATACTATTTTTAAAATGCCTCTGAACATACACTCTAAAATGAATAAGCTGGCTTTTTTCTCTGAAATCCCACCTACCCACTGAGGCAAAGCCATGGGGTTTCAGGGGAGGAGCCTAGAAGACTGTGCTCCCTAGGGCAGGGAAGGAGGAAATGCTGAGAGGAATCTTTCAAACTTCAAGGGTGGGGGGTGGGGTGGAGGAAAACCTCTCATAGTCCTGGAAGGGAGAAGTAAAGAGAAAGAAGGCAGGGGATGTGGTCCTATGTCCTCCAGCTTTCCCTACAAGCCCTCCCCACCAAGAAACCTGAGAAATGTGATATAAGAAGATGCATAGAAGTCTGGGGGTATTTCTGATTTCAGGACTTATTTTATGGTTCTCATGGAGGTAGACAGAACATTTTGGTTCCTGCATCCAACATGGTGCCGCTGCCCAGAGGACAGAGTCAGCAATGGCTGGACAGGGAACTGTGCGAATAGTGGACAGTCTTCTTTGGTCTTCTATAGGAATCTGGAGTTGTTCACAGGTTCCCACTGGGAGATATAGGAAGAAGGGAGCAGAACATCTGGGTGACCGCCATGGTGAGGGTCAAGGGGTCCCAGAATAGAGACCGGGACGGGGAGTCTGAAATACAGGATGTGCAAGTGTCACTGAGGATGGGGCTGGGTGCTGAGGTGGGGAGCCCAGTGGGCACAGGCCATGCTGAAGGAAAGACCATGCGTTCTCAGCCCAGAGCTCCATCAGAGGACATCAGGAGTGGGTTGAGAGAATAATTCCAAGGCTCATCTCACTTTCCCGAGACCCCTCTCCCACCACAAAGGGCCACATAAGCTTCCCCTACTCTTAGAAGCTGTTTGGTAAGAAAAAGAGGAAAGCGGGAGAAAGAATATTTACCTGAAAGGCACTAGGATTCTTTCATTGTTAAGCTCAGTGGCCGCTGGCTTGCCTCTGCTATTCTGACAGAGGAGATCATTTATAGAAAATAAAAAGTCTCAGTCTGGGGCTTAGTCCAGTGTGTGAAATTTTTTTTATCATGAAACAAGATGATTCTCAGGTTTGGCCATAACTTTATGCTGAGGGCACAGTATCTCACATGTGAGAAATCTTTTCTCTCTCTTAGGTAATTTACCATTTATCATCTTGAGTACTATTATCATTTATTATTTGAAATACGTAGAACCAGAGGCCTTGGAAGACCATTATACCCCATTTCTTCCTCCCTTCAAATGGGAAAGTTCTTGCTATACTCCCTTCCTCTTCCATCCTAGTTCCTGTGTACCCTCCAGGGTGCATCCCTTCTGTGGGGGAGATGAACAAGGGTGCGTAAGTGTTCTCTAGCTCCCCAGCTTCGCTGGTATCCCACAGGGAGGAGGCCTGGCCAGCTGGAGTGCATATTGCCAGAAGGAGTGACAGATCTAAACTTTGTAGCCTGATAGTAAATGAAACCGCATTTACTATCAGCTTTTAGCTGCAAGTAGCAACTCAACTAAGGGTGACTTAGAAAATACAGATACTTAACAGAAAGACTGAAGAGAGGTGGCTCCAGAGTTAGTTCAGTGGCTTGAAGATGTCATCAAGTACCAAGGCTCTTTCCAGCTATTTTCCTATCCTTAGCACATCAGCATTTTGGCCCCCATGCATGTTGCCTCACAGTCACAATATAGCTGCCCTAACTCCAGACATCACATTCTCATACAAGTATACTCAAATTTAGCTCATATGCCTGTCTTTTCTGGTCAGAGAACTTCCTGACCAGGGAAGGGAGCTCATGTGCCTACTCCTCATACTAGGCTCTATACCCACCTGCCCTAGATCAAGATGTCTATTATTATCAGATAATCAAGGGTCTCTTAGCAGAGCGAAAGGTTGGGATGTGTTTAGGCTGGAAAGCCAGCCGTGTTTACTGGTGGTTCAAGTAAGGCCAGGCAAGGGGCAGAGCCAGGGCAGGAAACCTCATGAGGCAAAAGCTAAGAGGAGACAAAAAAGAGGATTTAGATTGGGTCACAGCTGAGTTGCCGTGTAGATGATGATGATTTGGTAGGGATGGAGCTACAAGTTCCAGAGCCTTACCATGTGTCACACTTGCTCTGCACTGTGCAGTCCATGCTTAATCCTCACAGCAATGCCATTGTTTTACTCAGAGGGGAACTGGGGTCCCCTCTGTGTGCTAGTGGTTGGGGGAGATGTCATTACTGCATGCCACCATGGCTGCTGGTGTGGGATGCTGGAAGCATTTCAAAGCAGCTGCTGTGTGTATATTCCTTCTTCCCTCTCCTATCACGTATTTAAAAATACCTCATGAGTCTCCTCCATTAGGCTCCTCAAAGGTCCTCACATTCTGGGATACACTGGAGAACAAGATTGACAAGGTTCCTGCTCTCACGGAGCTGCATTCCTGTGGGAAGCACGGGAGAGTGTCAGTCAGTCAACAAAAAAGATGCTGTGGTAAGGAAATTGTGACAAGTAGTTGCCACCAGGAGTTCCTGGAGAGAGAGCCCTGTATATACTGGTAGTTTAGGAAGGGCTTTCTGAGAGAGAGGAGGAGGTGGTTGGGTTGAAACTTCAGTGTGAGATGGTGCAGCCGCCTGACAAGCCTGACAATCTGCGGGAAGGGAATTCTAGTCAAAGGAACAGCAAGGGACCAGGCTTGGGCGTTGTTGGTAGCATTTGAGGAACAAAAGCAAATCACCCTGGCTGGAGCCTGGCTGGGCAGGGGTGAGAGTGGAGGGGAGTCTGGATTTTTTCCCCAGGTGATAGGGGACACAGTAGAGCATCATCAACAGGGCAATGTCTAATTTGAGTTACGCTTTTGGACATGTACTCCTGCGCACAGAGCTCTCCCTTTCCTGTGGGACGCTTTGAGCCTCCTTGGCCCGTGGGGATTGGTCATGTCTCCCTCAGAGGGCTGCAAGCTCTTGGAGATGATGACAGAACGATGCCACCTCCTGCACCTGCATGAAGCCATCAGCAGTGAACTTGTGACAGAGAAGCCGATGTTCCTATCTTCATCTGAGGGGACCTGACGGCAGCTGTCCTGGGTGGAGAGTGAGCAAGAAGGTCTCTGCTTCTCTGAAGTGTTGGGGTCCCCCCACTTCACCCAGCACAACAGGCTTGGTTGGGAATCTCTTTCCTCCCTGGGAGATGTTTCTTTAGGGTGCTGGGGGTTCTCCTTGATCTGGCCTTCCAGCACAAGCTTGGAAGCAGCCCTGGGTCTCATTAAGAGGAGGCTGTCAAATGATCTCAGCGTCCGGCAGATCATTCCCACAATGAGATCTGATAGGTAGCAGACATGTGTGCTGGGGTGACCTGGTGAGCAGCTACCCCTCCGCCCCCACCCGCCAGCCGGGGGCCTCCCCGGCCCTTGCAAGGTGCTCTCAGAACTCGACTCTGAATACACGAAACATGAGGCCATCCCCCTTAATCAGAGCTGACTTATGGGAAAATTAAACACAGAAGGACATGCCAGCTCCAGGGAAGGTTCCTTCCCTCCCTTCCTGGAGGCTCAGCCTGACTCTGAGCACCTTAAGGGGGAAAGGCTGACCCTGCTGTCAGCCAGAGAGCTGTGACCCCATGGTGGCAGTTGCATTGAGATGATGTGTTCCTATTATGGGAACAGGGAGGCTAGTAACAAAAGATGAGTAAAACGCAGAAATCTTTTGTTCAGAATGTTCTGTTACTCTCTAAGTCCTCGTGGCTGGATATCATTGATCTTTCAGAATTACTGAACTGAAGTCTCTTTAAGGTTTTCCAGAAGTGTCAGGTACAAATTATCTAACTCCTTCTGCAGCCGTTAGAAGGAATGCAGGTTCTGCGTGAGGCAGTTCACAATAGAGAGCCAAGGGGCCAGGGCAGAGGGACGGTCGGTGGGCCAGAACTGGGAAACCTGGAGAAATGGTTCAGGATGCTGAGCTCTGTGGAGGGGAGACAGATTTGGTTGTGACTCGACTTTACTGTCACTGTTTGGATGGAAGGACAGGCTCAGAGTCTTCTCCTTTGAGCCACGTTGAACTTGCACATGGGGCAACAGGGTGATCCAGAGCCAGGGGTCTTCTTCATGCACCCTAATTTGTCCAGAGAGCCCTTTGAAGGCTGCTGTGGGCTCCCTCTCCACTTAAAAAGACCCTTTCTCATGAGGATTTAAAGCATATGCTTGCTTGGCCAAGGCTGTCAAAATGCATCACAGAGATGGTCCCAAACCAACCGCTGAGCACCCCCCTGTCCTGATCAAAGCAGAAAAGGCAGACGTCCCGCTGCCCGTGGATGCTGGAGCAGAGCGCGGGGAGAGCCAGCTGGGACTGCAGGCTGACAGCCCTGCTAGTCATGGGTTTGGGAGTGGGGGAGTTGCTGTCCATGTGCTGCTGACAGGTTAGGAAGCCGGACGGCCCCTGGACCCAAGTTTCTGAGATGGATCAGTGGCTACTCATGTCCAAAGCCAGATCAGGGCAGCTAGGGTTAGACCAGGGAATCAGAGCCTGGCAGGGCTGGATGGGGAGGGGCCAGCCCCTACAGGAGCTGGTGGGAAAAAAAAAAATACAGATGGTGCTTGTTCCCTGGAGGTGGGCAGAGGACCAGAGGAGATGCCCCAAATCTGAAGCTAACTCTACAACAGCCACCTTGCATGAGCACCCGCTGTGCGCCTGGCATCATGCCAGAGCTATCACACCAATCCTCGCGCAGTCCTCCTACAAGGCCTTGGGGGTGGACATACTAGTGCCTCCCAGTTTGATAGATAACACAATGAAGGGCACAGAGACTCAGCGCTGTGACCAACTTCACCCAGCTAGCTTGTGGCACAGTTAGGATTTGAACCCATGGCTGTGTGAACCCAAAGTTGGAGCTCCTAATCCCCAGCTGTATCACTGCCCAGAGATCAGACAGGACATAGCCTCATCACAGAGGAAAGGTGATGGTCAGGGGGCTGAGAGCTTGGGGGTACAAGGGCTTCTCAGTGGGAGGCTGGCACAGAGGAATTCCATGGGTGGAGAACCCTAGCTCAGCAGTTGGGGAAGATAGAAAGAGGAAGATAAGAGAGATTTTGGGGGGACCAGGGGCATGAGTCCCAGCCTAGATCTGCCTGGGGATGGCTGGGGTGCGGGGGTGGGGTGGGAGGTTGCAGGGCTAGGTAAAAGCAGCCCATATTCTCCATCTCATCACTGTTCCTGACATCCTTGAGTCTGGGACATGGCCCCATTCTCTGCAAACTTCTGAGAAAAGGGAACTCAGAGGTGAAGTAAGTGTTGCCTGGTTTATGGTCATTACAACAAAGAGGCTAGTTCAGAAGAAAGCTGCAAATCAGCTTGGGAATGAACCTTCTGGGATCCTAATGGCCTTGCCTTGGCAAGACTTTAGGTGAAGAAGAGGTAATGTGTGTAGGAGAGAGACAAGACTGCATGGCTTCCTAGACTCTGCTTTTCTGGTTCCCCGGCTCAGATGTCTCAGGACATCAGGCCATTCTGGTCCTGTATTTTCTCAAATGGTCTATTGAAACCATTTGCCTATTTGAAAGAACTGAATTGCTTCCTTACTATTGAGTTGTAAACGTTCTCCACATATTCCTGCTGTGACTACCTCTGTGGTATCTCAGGGCTCCCTGTTGCCTTTCCAGTTCTATAATTCCTGGTTAGCAGTGCTTCTGTGAAACAGGCTCTGCCGAAAAGATTCTTTCCCTTTCCTGATGGAGACACTTGTTCTACCTGATGCCTCACGGGTCCAAAGCAGAGAATGACTCCATGTCCAAGTCATTGCAAGTACTCAGTGAGGAGGTGCCTGTGAAGAGCGTTGTGGTCAGAGACCTGGCACCCAGGGAGGACTCGGGCAGGGGAGCCCCAGCCAGGGGTCCCCAGTGCAGTGCCTTGTGTCTGTTTTAAGCTGAGGAAGAAGCAGAGTGGTTGAGTTTAAGAGGGCCTTAATGAGAAATCAAAAACTTCTGACCTCCCAAATGCGTTGTTAAGAAGCAGAAAGGTGAACTGGATGATAGGGGCAACTAATGAATGGTTGAAGACTACATCAAAAACTACTGATGTGCTGTATGTTGGCTAACTGAACATATTAATAATAATAAAAAGAAGCAGAAAGGCGAGGCCTAGCCTGGCAGATACTATATTCAATAATAAGGATACTAACAACTAAAAAAGGGCAAAAAATTTGAATAGCTACTTCACAAAAGAAGACATCTGAATGACCAGCAGGCACATGAAAAAATGCTGAGTGTCATTTGTCATAGAGAAATTCAAATTAAACCACAGTGAGTTATCACTACACCCCCACTGGGTTGGCTGAAGTTAAAAAGACTGACAATACCAAGTGTTGGTGAGGATATGGAGTAAGCAAAGTGCAGCTGCTTGGCTGGTGGGCTGCAAAAACACAGAGGCACTTTAGAAAACAGTCTGTCAGGTTGTTCTAAAGGGAGACAACACCTGCACAATGATCCAGCCATGCCACCCACAGCTGTTTACCTGAAACAAAGGCATCTCCACAAAGACTTGTATGCAAATCCTCGTAGAAGCTTTATTCATAAGAGCAAAAGCCTAAAAACAACCTCAATGCCCATCAGCAAGTGAAGGAAGGAAAACATTGTGACATTAGTGCAGTGGGATACTAACTCAGCAGTGAAATTAGCAAACACCTGGTGTGCACAGAGCACCGATAAAGGTCAAAATCGTGTAGAGGGAAAGAAATCAGGCACAAAAGAGTACCTACTGTATTTTTCCATGTGTATGAATCTCAGGAAAAGCCAAGTGGAATATATAATGATGGAAAACAGACTGGTGGTTGCTTATGAGCCAGAGGTGGAAGGGAGTCTCGGCCAGGAAGGGGCCCAGAGTCCTTCAGAGAGATTAGAATCTTCTCTATGTTGATTGTGGCAGTGGCTACATGGGTATATACATTGTCAAGACTCATCAAAACATAGACTTAACATGGGTGTATTTTGCTGAGTGGTGTTATGCCTCAATAAAGTTGGCTTCAGGGATATCAGACACGAGGCAGAGAGTCTTGATAAGACCGACCCTCAGATATGAGGCAGGGACCCATCACCAGAGAGAACCCCCACGTGGATCCCCCTTCAGATTATACCCCTTTCACAGCCCCCTGTGCTGTGTATCTGAGTTTGCTCCCCCACCCTCCATCTTGCTCTGTGTCCAAGAGGCTGACTGGAGTGGACTGCATGGAGGGCGCCCTGCCAGTGGTCTTTCTGTTAGATCTGCCAGGAGCAGGCATCAGCAGGAGCTCCAAGGGCGGAGGACCAGGAGTTGCTGCAGGCCTCCTGTGCCCCTGGACTGAAGGACATAGCTCCCTTATCCATGT
Source organism: Lontra canadensis (assembly GCF_010015895.1). Lineage (NCBI taxonomy): Eukaryota > Metazoa > Chordata > Mammalia > Carnivora > Mustelidae > Lontra > Lontra canadensis. The sequence continues at coordinate 9,261,606 of NW_022631032.1, read as the reverse complement.
CTGGATGGCTCTCCCTTCTGGGTTCTCGTAACTTTCTCATGCTTCTACCCTTTCTGAGCCATCCATTGATCAAACTGACTTTAAGTTCTCCTAATTCGAATGTGCCATCTCTTGCTTGAGGATGGACAATCCAATGGACAGAGCACATAATCTTTTTGGTAAAACAAAACAGAGGCTCTGAATCTAGCAGGAGAATTTGGGGTGCAGGTGGAGCCAGGGGGCCCCACATTTCCCATGAATGTGTGAGCTTTTGCTCCCTCGCCTATGGGAGCTGGCTGCGGGGACACTGTCCTCTTCCAAAGCCTTGGCCCAGGCCTGGACAGATTTTTTCCCTTGGTTCCCTACAGGGGTTAAGACTTCTTCAAATTAGTCCATTCCAAGGGACTGTAGCAGGCACAGAGACAGAGGGGAGGGTATAAGAGGCCTGCAGCACACAAGTGGCACAGAGGGTCCCCAGCAGCCCCCTACATGTGGTGCCTTGCACAGCTGAGTGTGGCCCGGTGGGCGGAGTTGCCATGCAGACCACCGCTCAGCCGGTGCTACGGCACGCTCTTAGCATGGCTGCCGTTCTCACCTAACTGCATCTTCTCATGCCAGCTCTGTGTTGGAGACACTACCGCTTCCATTTTTTACACAAGATCAAACGGATCTTCAACAAAACCAGGTAATCCATCCAGGGTCTTACCAATTACAGCTGGGAAGTCTGGCTTCGAACTCAGGCTCCCTCCTTGGTCTGACTCCTAGGCCACCTTGCTGCTGCCTCTGTGGTGGCTCGCAGATGGTAGCAGAGGCTCACAGCCTCTGTGGTGCTTTTCCCACCTGTAAACTCCAAGGACCAAAAGGATCAATATTCTGGCACCCTCCAACATGCCACAGAGAAGCCCAGGGCCCCAGGCCTTGCTGAGCAGAGAGGAGGAGAGGCAGGCCATCTCTCCATCTGCCCCCGCCCCACACCAGGGCCCTGTCAGAACCCACAGTGGAACAGAGCCCAGGACTCACCTCACTGCACAGGGCCCTTGTCCTTGGCAGCGGGAGCTCCTCCATGTCCCGATGTCACGGAGGAGCATTGATGGCATGTCTCTGAAATGCCTTGTGAGCCTGCCCCAGCCACCGTGCTGGTCCCCGGGCTCTCTTTGTGGTTGGAGGCCAAGGCTGACCTCGTCTGGTGGGCCTCCCCACTGAACCCCCAAACACCCAGCTGCACACTCTATGCTTATTTTTGGAGTTATAACACATGTATTTAGAGTTTACTATATAGATATCACTCTTGTACATTCCCAAGATCTGAGAAGCCCTATGTGAGCAGCTACCCCTCCTCCCTGGGACTAGGGTGTCTTAAGAGCAGCACTAGGACCCTTGGGAAATATAATTCCCAGGGAATGTGTTGGGGGCTGTCTTGTGCATTGTGGGATGTTCAGCAGCATCGCTGGCCAGTAGCACACTCCTACCCCCCACATTTGTGACAATCACATAGTTCTCCAGACATGTCAAATATCTTGGTGGGGGGCAAAATCACCCCAGTGGTAAAGCTCTCCCGTGGAGAAAACCATTGTGACTTGGTGACAGTTGGGACTTTGATTTTTAGAGTTGTAACACCCATGTGCACATCCCTAAAGCAACATGGTTTTGTTTTGCTCGTTCTAAACTTTGTTGGAAATGGAGTCACACGTAGGTGCTCTCAAGTCTGGCTGGGCTGCTTTCTGCCACTTCGCGTAGGCGCGTGCTGTGTGTTTTCATCACCGCGCAGTTTTGTCGTGTGAACATGCCACACTTGGCTCTTCCGCGTTCTAGCTCTGCCAGCCCTGGGCCGCTCCAGTCTGGGGCTGTGCTGAGCGGGGCCTCTGAGTGCATGCACCTGCCGCTTTCCTGGTGCACACGTGTGTTGCTTCTCCAGAGCACATACCTGGGAGTGGGATTCCTCTGAGGGGTCACAGAGTGGACGTTGTGTTTTGCGTAGTTGTAGTCAATCAGCCTCCCACTGGCAGGGTGTGAACATTCCTATTGTTTCACATCGCTGACAACAGTTGGGATGACCGTTTTTTAAACATTCATTAACTGAAGCACGCGTACATGTTATGTTCTTCTTTGCACCCCATTGGTCTGCACACCATTGGGAGCCTGCTCTTGCATGCTGTCCCAAGTGATCGGAGCCTTCCTCTGACTTAGCTCTCCCTGCCTGCATTGTCACTGCCTCATTTCAATCCCGTTTCTCTTGCCTGGGAGCCCCACAAAAGCAGAGATGTGTTTCCCAACGCCCCCAGCAGACTGTGTGTTGGATGAATGAATGAATAATTCTGTTGCAGGGGGGATCCACATATGTGTTAGCCTCTCCTTCTGACAAGAGGGGAAACTGCAGCCCAGCCCCGTGGGGAGAGGCAGGGGCCCAGAGCTCCATGGGGGAGGCAGGCAGAGGCTTTGGACTCTTAACCCCATGTTTCCCAGTGTGACCCATGTCCCAGCCCTCCACCACCCCCAGCTGCTACTTGGGCTGAAGGAACAAAAAGACCCTAGAGTCACCCTTCTTCTTATTGTTCTCTACCCATCCACATTCCCAAATACACTTTGTCCTGAAAGCCTCTTGGGGTCCCAACAGGGAGGCAGCAGGCAGGTTGGGGAGAACTGCCCTGCTTCCCTGAGGTGGCTGGATTTCTGGAAGGTGTTGGTTGGGGAGGGAGGGCATATGCCCATGGTGTGACTGAGGCACAGCTGTAGGGCAGCCTGTCTTTGTCTGTTTCTCTACTGCATTTGGGGAACAGTGACATTGTCATTTCCCATCCAGGAAGGTTCGGGAGAGGCAGATGGATGGACACTAGGGAGACAGAAGCTACTGAGGCCGGCAACCTAAAATCCTGAGAGTGTGGGAACAAGGAGAGAGGCAGTGAGGGAGAGCCTTCCTGAAGACAGAATGCAGGATTGATGGCGGGGGGGGGGGGGCTGCCAGACCTGGTGGATGGTGTGGCCAGCAGATGGTAGTGGTAACTAGCAGGTGCACTTACTCAGTACCTACTGTATGCCTGGCTCCCTATTAGGTACTTTACTGGCATCATCCTGTTTTCCTGTCTTAAAGCTAGGGTTGGCATCATGTCCGTTACACAGATGAGGACCCCGAGGCTTGGAGACTAGGAGCAGCTTGTCTGCAGGCTCTGCTTCTGCAACAGTTACACACTCCAGCCAGGGCTGTTGAGTGGACTTAAGACCCTCCCACTATAACATGTTCCTTGGAGGCAAAGCCACAACAAACCTAAGCCACATGAACCACAGAGAGCAGGACCCAGAACAGAGAGTGACTTCAGCAGCTTCCAAGAACCAAGCGAACCTCTCCAGAGTCTGGAGGTAGGTGGGTGGGGGGAGAAGGGCAGGTGTGACAGAAGCCGGGAGTGGGTGTTGGTTGGAAGAGCAGAGGAGCCCTTGAGAGATGAAGAGATCTCACTGGAGGGGGGGCATCCGGGGGGTTCAAAGTGAAAGACCATTTTGGTTGCTAAGGTTACTGTCTACCATCTTTCTAGAGTACCTTCCAGTGTGCATTTTCAAAGTGCGGACAGTTTTGAAGCCCTTTCACCCAGATGACCCCTCATAAAGTCTGAGGGAGTAGAGTTGCCAGATAAAACACAAGATGCCCAGTTAAATTTGAATTTCAGATAAACATCAAGTAATGTTTTAGTAGAAGTATGTCCCAAGTATTGCTTAGAATATACTTGTAGGAAAAGATTATTTGTTGATTATCTGAAATTCAAATCAATCTGGACATCTTATATTTTCATTTTTCCAAATTTGGCAACCCTAAGAAGGCGGCCTGGACTGGTGTCCCCACTTTACCTGGAAAGGAACGGAGGCACAGATAAGTTTTGTGGGGCATGGCTGGCACTGGCACCATGCACCCCGATCCCAAGCCTGGGCCCTTTTCACTCCACACAGCTGCCACCTCTGAGAGCTAATTGATGCACAGAGTTGCAACCTGACATCTGGGGCATGTGTCAGACCACAACAGAGCCTGTCTTCCCTTTCATCAGGCCCGGCCGGGGGAGCTGCCGGAGCCCTTGGAGGGAGGGAGAGCTGTAACTTCAAAGGCCGTGTTGCTGAGAATTCCAGCTACAGCCTTCCAGGTTTGCTTTTGGCTTCATTTCTTGGACTCACTTGGCTCTGGAGACTGAGGTTTTACTTATATGTACTGAGAAGATATTGTTCCTTTTTTTCCACTGGGGGGAAAATACTACCTTCACTAAATGGTGCATGGCCATTTTCCAAATTCTTTTACAGGGATCCATTCATTCTCACATCAACCCCATGAAATGCCTTCATGTACTGTTGTCCCCATATTGCAGATGGTATCATGGAACCTGAAGCACTCGGGGCTGTCCAGGGCGCACAGAACAGGGCTGGCTCTAGTCTAAAGGTTTCCCCGGGCCGCCACAGTGAGGGGAAAATTATGTGATATGGGAGTGGCTCCCAGATCTCAGAACTTAAATCTCACCAAGCCAGAACCCAACAAACCAAGTCATCCGAGATTCTGCCTTCTTTTCTGTGAAGGAGGCAGTTTTAGGAGGCATGGAAATAAACTAAGATTTGAACTTCTCTTCCAAAGAAGTGGTCCCCATATATGTCTTCAGGACAGGTGAACCCCTCCTGATGTCTTGCTCTTCTCCTCCTTCTGTGGGCTTTCTGTGGGGTTCAGAGTTAACATTCAAAGCCACCGGCATTGATGAGAACTGTGTACACTGATACTTCAGAAAGATTATCAGCCATCTTTCAAAACTGAAAGCAATTTTGAGTGTGACTTTACTCCCTAACAGAAGAGTCCCTGCCCCAGCCCTCTGGCCAGCCCAAGTGTCCCAGTTGACAGTCTCAAGGCTTGGTGATAGGGTTGCCTTTGGGGTGGATGCCATGCTGCATGGAATAGACCTCCCAGTGGCAGCACCTTCTCTTCTGGTGGGCAGCAGAGGGGATCAACCCTGCCAGCACACCACATGACCGGTTTGTACCACTTTTCTTCAGAGCAGAGGTGGTCCTGGCCTCCCCACATTTCATTTCTTAAGTGTATCTGCGTGTGTGTGTATGTATTAGGAGATGGTGCTGCCATGGATGCCCTAACCAGCTTCTCTCCTGTAAGCAGCTCAGACGGGCCTCGGCTGGGCTCCCTGCCTTGCTGGGAAGCGGGAGGTGAAGCCTCAGAAACACAATTTGTGGTATCGGTGCAGATGGGAACACATCTGTGTGTGTGCATGTGTGTGTACGCACCCACATGTTGTGACCTGGACAGTCCTGTCCTCCTGAGACAGAAAGGACAAGCGAATCTCCACTCTCAAGCCCATTTCAGCAGTCAGGACAAGTCAGAGAAAGAGCAGCCTTCCACAGTCACGGTCAAGAACGGGGTGAACCGCCACAATGACAAGGCTGCAAGTAGGTGTGTTGATGGAAGGCTATGCCCAGCTGCCTGGCCATCACCTCCAAGATTCCATCATGTTAAGTAAAGTCATCTTGTGTCCATCAGACCCAGCTTAAGCACCAGCTAGCTGAATACCACAAGGAATCTCAGCTGATGCCATACAGAATAGAAGGATCACCCAGCTGAACCCTACTTGAATTCCTAACTTACAAAATTGTGAGAAGCAATAAAACAGTTGCTGCTGTTTAAACATCTTAAAAAAAAAAAAAAACCAGGCTAAAATGCACACTGATTAAAGAAGCCTGTCGGCTGGCTTCTCACTATTCCATTTTCACTGCTGCCAGAGGGATCTCTCCAAGGGCTGCCCCTTGTGGGTGGAAGTTCCCTAACGGCTGGGGTTCTGGGTCTGGATGCAGCAGCCAGGCACTTAAGCACCACCACTGCCCTCCCACCCTCCCTCCCCCGAACCCAACCCCATCTGCCTCTGTCCTCTCTTCCAGCCTGTGTCCCAGGTTCCACTCACCTCACACTTTCCAGTCCCTGTGCTCCTGTGAACCCACTCCCCCTCCACCCTTAACCCTGCTGGCCTGGCTCAAGGTCTGTCTCTCCCTTCCACCCTCGGCTGGGCTCCATGGCCTTGCCCACACCCGCCATTTTGTAGATGTCCCAAGGCTGTCCAAGTTTGTTATCTTTTTGTGATAATCACATCTCACAGGTGCCTAGAACTTTCCAACAGACAAAGCACATTCACAAGATACACTCATGTATTCCTCATGGCATGTAATCCTACAAAGCCGGGATCACTCAGTCCACTTCGCTGATGAGCCTTAGAGAAGTTACCTGTGGATTCTGATTCTAAAGCCCCCTGTTCGTGAAAGCTGGGCTTGCTTTCCAGGTCTGACGTTTCCTGAGTCAGGATCTCTTTTCTACCCACACTGGAAATTGCACAGCAAAGACTTGCAAGCAAGGGTGAGGTTCCTAAGTACCAGATGGGAGGGGGACTTGGCATTCTGGCTCTGCTAAGCCCTTTTAGAAAAGCAAGTCTCCCCATAGGGTATGCAGAGCTTTATCATCAATTCCAGAATTAGAAAGAGGGGTTTGCATGCCTGGATCTGGGCTGTTGGCTTTTAGGAGGTAGATGGGGTCTTTGCAGCAAGGTCACTATCTCTCTCCCTATTGTCTGCCGTCTGCTCCCCACTACCCCTGCGTCCTGGGAGATCCCCTGCCTCTTTAGCTTTCTGTCCAAGGGGCGGGTGGGGAAGGAACCAAAGGCTGCATGAGAGGGACACGCTGTGCCTTTCCAGAGATGCTGACCACGGAAAGGCCAACGAGGGAGGTGAAAGGCACCTTCTGGGCTGTGTCGCTGGGCAGGACCAGACACGCTGCGGTCTGGGTCCTGACGGCGATCCCACATCGCCATCTTGTGGCAGCAGGAAGAACACGCGTGTCTTCACGTGGAGCGGCGCTCTGCGCAGGAACCCAGAGCACCTCCTAAGGACCAGAACCTGGGCCAGGAACTCCTGCACATTAAGTGGCTGGATCACCTCGTCAATCTTCCCACCAGCTCTGCCTGGCAGGATAAAGGGATCAGGCTCAGAGAGAGTAGGTGGCCCTAGAAGAACTTGGTTCCTTGCTGGGACAAGTCAGAACTGCTTCCAGCTGTGGTTCCTCATGTCCCTCTCTAGTGCCTTTAGCCCACAACCACCTGTGTCCTCTGCCACTTGCCTCCTGGATGATTATCTGCGCTATTCCCCTGTCAAGTCATTTCAGGGACAAATATAAAATCCCTTATAAAAGTAATAAGTGTCACTCACTGGGTACCTGCTCTGTGCCTGAGGCTGCTTAGAACTTTTTGTGTATTCTCACTAAACCCACAGTAACACTGAAAGGCAGGGGTTATCAATCCCATTTTATAGAAGAGAGACTGAGTCTCAAAGAGGTGGAGTAACGCATACAAATTCACCCAGCTGTATGAAACAGAACTGGGATTCACACCCTAAAGCCTCTAGGTCCCTGGTTTCCTGGGAGGACCTCTTGCTCTTATCATCATTGTCTTAGAGGAGCCTCTGCTGTGGTGGAAGAAAAAAATTTGCAACAAGAAAAAAAAAACAGTAAGTTTTCTACCAAATTCATAACCATTTTCTCTTCATGGCTTAAATGAAAATGGGCATCATTATTGTCACCATCATCAACATCACATATTCCACAAACATACAATGAACCCTGTCACTGTCACTGTCACTGCAGGAGTCCAGCATGAATGATGGCCCCATCTGCCCTCAAGGTCATCATCACTGCCATTCTCTGGCTCTGATTAGGGTGGGCTCTTCTCATCTCTGCCTGGACATCTGGACTCTTCTAATTCTGCTTATTATATGTACTCATGTGTTTTTTTACTCATATATTTAATGGGTGTTTATTGAGCTCCTATTATGTGTCAGGTACTGTGATGAATACTAAAGATACAGTGCCAAAAGGCCCTGACCTCACAGAGCCTATGGTCTGGAAGATAAATAGGTAATAACCAAGTAAACTAACAAATATTTGATGACAATCTTCATAAGCACTCTGAAGGCAGGACTGAGATACTACAACAGCATGTCATGGGATCCTACCTTAGTCTGGAGGCTCCCCTCTCTGCCTCACATCCTGCAGCCTACACTAATTGTGCCCTAGAGGAAATTATGCAGCCACAGGACACTCCATCTTGGATACTCAGTGACAATTCCGGTTTCCTGGGATTTCACTTGCTTTTTTTTTTTTTAAGTTGCCTCATACTTTGTATTAATTTGTGAGTCTTCATGAACTATAGTTTTTAAATCAGAAGAAAAACAACCCTTGACAGTCTAGGTTCAGAAAACTCATGTTCTACAATCTTGAATCACTCCCTAATAGTATCCTATAGGTGTTTGTGTCCTTCAGACTCCATTTAGAAGGACTCCACTTCCACTCAAGATAGAGGAACAGGGACTAGATTTACCTGAAAGAAACAAAAAAAAAATACAAGAATATACAAAAAATATACAAAATAAACAAAAAATATATAATTTGTTTATATAAATAAAAAATATATAAGGAATACCAAAAAATGCAATATATACACAAAATATATAAAATGATGGTTTTCAAAATACTAAACACAAGAAGGGGTGAGTCCTACAATTTTCACATCTTACTGACTTGAAAAGTTCTCCAGGCTACGATGTAGAGAAGGGGAACCCAGCGAGAGCCCACAAAACTCCCTGAGTTCAGGAGATGGACCTGAGAGGCTAGGGAGACCAAAGTGGCCAAAGTTTGTCAAATATCGTACCAAAGATGCAGAGAACACATAGAACTTTGAAGATCCACAAGCAGCTCCCTTCAAGTGTTCAGCAGAGTACTGGCATATGAAGTACACGTGTATGAAAATATTATCTGAAGTGGGGGCAGGCAGGGAGAGACATCAGAAAGGAATAGAGAACAGTGGGCAGTGCACTCAAAGGGCTGGAAATAGTAGCTGTTCTGACCAGCAAGAAAAAGTCACACATTTTGGGGCATTGGGTAGAATATTTGCAAAGGTCTTGTCTGAGTAATGTGAAATAATTAGCACTATGTGGAGCACTGTTCTAGACCCACCTAACAAATCATAAAAGAATATTCAGAAATATCAGATGTTTTCAATTCATTTAATTGAATCCCAAACCAAGGTACAAGAATATGTATAGGAATACTGAAATATTTGGCTCCCGACAAGATGAAGTTCACAAAGTGGGGCAATCAAATTACCGGGCATAAAAAGAAGCATGAAAACATTATTAATAACAAGAATAATCAGTCTGAGCTGACCCAAATATTAGACCTGACACAAACAGTAGAATTAGCAGAAAAAGACATTAACAGTGATTACACCTGTATTTCATCTATTCAGAAAGTTAAGACATTGAAGATACCAAAAAAGGCCTAAATCAAACTTTTGGAGATGAAGACAATGTCTGAGATTAAAAGTACACTGGGTTAGTTTAAAAGCAGATTAGACTCAGCAGAAGAAATAAAATTAGTGAACTTGAAGTCATAGCAATAGGAATTATAATGAAACACACACATAGAAAAAAATTTTTTTTTTAAAGAATAGAGGATCAGTAAATTAAGGGACATCTTTAAGTGACCTTATATATATATATCTAATTGGCATCCCTGAAGGAGAATGAGGGGGGTGGTTAGGCAGTAGACAGAAATACATTTGTAAAAGTAATGAACAAATCTTTCCACATTCACTGAAAACTATACACCTTTTTTTTTAAAGATTTTATTTATTTATTTGACAGAGTTCACAAGTAGGCAGAGAGGCAGGCAGAGAGAGAGGAGGAAGCAGGCTCCCTGCTGAGCAGAGAGCCCAATGCGGGGCTCGATCCCAGGACCCTGGGATCATGACCTGAGCTGAAGGCAGAGGCTTTAACCCACTGAGCCACCCAGGCACCCCAATTATACACCTTCTAATCCAAGAAGCTCAGCAGATCTAAAGCACAAGACACGTGAATAAAGCTACACCAAGGTACATGATAATCAAAGTATTCAAAACCTGATAATGAGAAAAATCTTAGCTGCCAGAGAAAAAAAGACACATTATGTTCAGAGGAACAACAACAACAAAAATGAGTACAACAGATTTCTTGTCATTAAAATGTAATCAAGAATACATATCTTTAAAGAACTGAAAGAAAAAATTGACAATTTAGTATTTTACACCTAGCAAAAAAATATGTTCCAAAAAATGAAGGTGAAATAAAGATTTGTTTTTCAGACAAACAAAAGATGTAAAAATTTGGTATCAGGAGAAATGAAGAATGCCTTTGATGGGCTCCTTAGTAGTCTAGACATGACTAAGGAAAGACTTTTTGAGCATAGGAGGACACACATATATTAAAAGTAAATGGATGGAGAAAAATGCTTCATGCTATCACTAATCAAAAGAAAGAGAGTCAGTATATTCTCCAGGAAGACATAACAATCCTTATGTGTATGTACCTAACAAGCACATCAAATATGTGAAGCAAAACCTCTTGGAACTACAGGAAGACTAGATGAATCCACAATTGTAGTTGGAGAATGCAGCAGCCTTCTATCAGAAATGGACAGATACATCAGGCAGAAAATCAGTAAGGAGACAGTTGAACTCATTAGCACCATCAATCAGCTGGATATCGTTGACATCTGTCAACTACTTCATCCCACAACATCAGGATTATGTTCTTCTCAAACTCACATGGAACATTCACCAAGGTAGACCACACTCTGGGTCATAAAACACACCTTAGCAAATTTAAAAGAACAGAAATACTGTGCACTCAGATCACAGTAGAATTAAGCTAGAAATCAATAACAGGAAGATGGCCAGGTACACACTGAACATTTACTAAGGTAGACTATATTTTGGGCCATAATACAGGTCTCAGTCAATTTTAAAAGCTTCAAGTCATACAAAATATATTCTCTGACTGCAATGGAATTAGATTAGAGATTTATAACAAAGATATCTGGAAAATCCTCAAATATGGAGAAACTAAATAAGCCATGGGTTAAAAAAGGGATAACAAAGAAAATGTAAAAGTATTTGATCTGAATGAAAATAAAAGCAAAAACACAACATAAAATTTGTGGGATGCTGCGAAAACAATTTTAAGGGGAAATTTATAGCATTAAACACCTATATTGGAGGAAAAAAAAATCCCCAAACAATAACCTCCACTTCCACCTTAAGAAAGAAACTAGAAAAATAAACAGAATAAAGGGAATAAATAATAAAGATCAAACAGAAATCAATAGAAAACACAAAAACAAAGCAAAATATGAAAACAAAAACTGGTCTTTGAGATGATCAATAGAATTGATAAACCTCTATCTAGACCCATCAGAAAGAAAAAGGAATATACAAGTTATTAATATCAGGAATAAGAGTAGTGCTATCTTTATAAAATCTACAGATTTAAAAGACTAGTTAATACTATAAAAAGTGTTATGCCAATAAATTTGACAACTTAGATGAAATGGACAAATTCCTTCACAGATACAAACTACCAGAGCTCATTTAAAAAAATAAAAGTGAAAAGGTAATCGAAAATTGAACTTCAATTTAAAACCTTCCCACAGGGACGCCTGGGTGGCTCAGTCGGTTAAGCATCTGCTTAACGATTAAGCATCCTGTTCAGGTCAGGATCCCAGGGTCCTGGGATCAGTCCCACATCCGACTTCCTACTCAGCAGGGAGCCTGCTTCTCCCTCTGCCTGCTCTGCCTGCTGCTCCCTCTGCTTGTCATCTCTCTCTGACAAATAAATAAATAAAATCTTAAAAAATAAAAACCTTCCCACGGTGAAAACTAAAGGCTCAGATAGCTTGATGGGTGAATTCTTCCACACATTTATGGGAGAAGCAATAGCAATTCTACACAAACTCTTTCAGAAAATCGCAGAGGATGAAGATTTCCCAGCTGACTCTATGAAGCCAGTGATACCTGATACTAAAACCAGACAAAGATTACAAGAAAAAGTAACTACCAGTCCTTCATAAAATAGAGTAAAAATTCTAAAAATGTTATCAAATAAATCCAACAATATGTATTAAAAAGAGAAATCCTTATCAAATGTGGTTTATTCCAGGAATGTGGGGTTGGTTTAACATATGAAAAGCAATCAGTGTAATCCCCCATATTAAGGCACTATTTAAAAAAAAATGCTATCATCATCTCAACAGATTCTAAAAAATATTTGATGAGAATTAAACATCCATCCCTGAGAGAAACTCTCAGCAAACTAGGAATAAAATGAATTTCTGCAACCTGACAAAGGACAGCTATGAAAAACAGCATTACACTTAATGTGCAAGACTGAATGCCTCTCCTCTAAGATCAGGAATAGACAAGGATGTCTCTTCTCACCACTGCTCTCCAACATTGTCCTGGAGGTTCTAGCAAGTATAATTAGGCCAAAAAAAAATAAAAAATAAAAAAAAGTTGGCAGCGGGGTGGGGGAGTTATCCAGATTAAAGAAGTAAAAGCTATCTTTATTCACAATGTGATTGTTTATGTAAAACATCTGAAGGAATTTACAAAGAAGCTATTAGAACTAAAAAGGGAGTTTAGCAAGTTTTTAGGATACAAGAGCAATACAAAAAAATCAGTTGTATCTCTAGACTAACAATAATCACACATTGAAACTAAAATAACATTTACAATAACATCAAACATATGAAACAGCGATAAATCGGACCAAAGGTATGATGTGTACATTGAAAACTACCAAATATTGTTTAGAGAGACTAAAGAGGACCTAAATAAATGGACAGATAAGCATGGTTAATGGGTCAGAAGACTCAGGATTGTTAAGATCTCAATTCTTTCCAAATGGATTTATTTGGAGAGAATACATTTGATTTTGTTGGAGATCTTAGATTTGATCTAAGATCTGATATAATTTTAATCAAAACTGCAGCAGGATTTTTTTTAAAGATTTATTTATTTGAAAGAGAGAGAGAGCATGCACATACCAGTGCAGGGAGGGGCAGAGGGAGAGAATCCCTGCTGAGTGGGCAGCCCAACATCAGGCGGGTGGGGCCTCCACAGGCTGATCCCACAACTCCTGAGATCATGACCTGAACCAAAAATCAAGAGTTTGATGATTAACCGACTGAGCCACCGAGGCGCCCCTCCAGTAGGATTTTTGTTGAAACTGTAAACCGATTCTAAAATTTATGTGGAAATGCAAAAAGGACATAAAATAGCAAAAACAACTTTGGGGGGCAGAAAGGAAAGGAAAACAAAATTGGAGAGCTAACACTATCCAATTTCAAGATTTATTATAAAACCACAGTAATAGTAAAACCATATAGTATTCACATGAATATATAAAAATAGGCCACTGGATGGGGCGTCTGGGTGGCTCAGTCAGTTAAGCGTCTGCCTTTGGCTCAGATCATGATCCCAGGGTCCTGGGATTGAGTCCCACATTGAGGACTGGGATCAAGCCTGGAATTGGGCTCCCTGTTCCCTGGGAAGCCTGCTTCTCTCTCTCCCTCTGCCCCTCCCACCCACCTGTGTTCTCTCTCTCTCAAATAAATAAATAAAATCTTTAAAATAAATAAATAAAATCCAGTGACCAGGTGCCTGGGTGGCTCCGTGGGTTAAGCCTCTGCTTTCAGCTCAGGTCATTCTCAGGGTCCTGGGATCGAGCCCCGCATCAGGCTCTCTGCTTAGCGGGGAGCCTCCTTCCCCCTCTCTCTCTCTCTGCCTGCCTCTCTGCCTACTTGTGATATCTCTCTCTCTGTCAAATAAATAAAATCTTTTTAAAAAACCGGTCACTGGAATAGAATAGAGACTTCAAAAGTACACCCACACAACACAGATAAAGATGGCTAATTTTTTCTTTTTTTTTTTAAGATTTTATTTATTTATTTGACAGAGAGATCACAAGTAGGCAGAGAGGCAGTCAGAGAGAGAGGAGGAAGCAGGCTCCCCGCTGAGCAGAGAGCCCAACACGGGGCTCCATCCCAGAACTTTGGGATCATGACCTGAGCTGAAGGCCGAGGCTTTAACCTATTGAGCCACCCAGGCGCCCAAGATGGCTAATTTTTTAAAAAGGTCCAAAGGCAATTCTGTGCAGAAAGGGTAGTCTTTTCAGGAAATGATTCGGAACAATTGACATACATATGCAAAAATATACTTCAACCCATTCCTCACACTATATTTAAAAAATAACTCAAAATGTACCATACACTTAAATGTGCAATATAAAACCTTTGAACCTTCTAAAAGAGAACATAGGCAAACGCTTTGTTATTTTGGATTAGGCAAAGCAAGCCCTATGAAAAAACACGTTGATAAATTGAACTTCATCAAAATTAAAAACTTCTTTCTTAAAGATGTTGTTAGAAGAATACAAAGGCAAGCCAACTTTACTGAATAACAAGAATAACAACAAAACAACCCAACTTTAAAAATAGGCAAAAGAGTCAACTATCATATGGTTTCACTTACTTGTGGAGCAATAAGGAGTAACACGGAGGATACTGGGAGATGGAGAGGAGAAGTGAGTTGGGGGAAATTGGAGGGGGAGAAGAACCATGAGAGACTGTGGACTCTGGGAAACAAACTGAGGGTTTTGGAGGGGAGGGTAGTTTGGGGTGGGGGGAGCCTGGTGGAGGGTATTGTGGAGGGCACATATTGCATGGAGCACTGGGTGTGGTGCATAAACAATGAATCTTGGAACACTGAAAAAATTAAATAAATAAATAAACAAAAAAATAGGCAAAAGATTTGAATAGACACATCACCAGAGAAGATCCGTGAATGGCAAGTAAGCACATGAAAAGATGTTCAAAATCATTAGTCGTTAAGCTAATGAGATTAAGAACCACAATGAGATACACGACACATACTGGAATGACAAAAATTAAAAAGACTGACCAGCATCAAGAAGATACTGAGGAAATAAGTCTCATATGCTGCTAGAGGAGATTTAAAATGGCACCATGACCTTGGAAAACACTCTGGAAGTTTCTTGAAAAGTTCAATGTACCTATCATGTGATTCAGCCATTCCACTCCTATTTTCCCAAGAGAAATGGAAACATAAGTTCAAAAACTTGTACGTAAATGCTAACTGGAGTTTTAATTTTAACAACCAAGTACTGGAAAGAGCCCCAAAGTCCCTCAGCAGGTGAATGGGTAACAAATGTTGGTACATCCATATAATGGAATATTAGTCAGCAATAAAACGGTACAGGCTATTGATACACATGACAATATGGGTGAACCTTAAAATAATTACTCTGAGTGGGACGCCTGGGTGGCTCAGTTGGTTGGACGACTGCCTTCGGCTCAGGTCGTGATCCTGGAGTCCCGGGATCGAGTCCCGTGTCGGGCTCCCAGCTCCGCGGGGAGTCTGCTTCTCTCTCTGACCTTCTCCTCGCTCATGCTCTCTCTCACTGTCTCTCTCTCAAATAAATAAATAAAATCTTAAAAAAAAAATTACTCTGAGTGGAAGAAGCCAGACAGAAAAAGAATATGTACTTAGGATGCGTTTTTGTCAGACTCTAGGATATGCAAGGTGATGTGTAGGGGAGGAGAGCAGTGGTCTCACAGATTGAGTGGGAGGAGGGGAATCCCAAGGGGCATGAGGAAACTTTGGGGTGATGGGCACGTTTGTAATCTTGATATGGTGATGGTTACATGGTGTGTACACAGGTTAAAACATCATATGCTTTAAATATCTACCATTTATTGTATACCAATTATACCTGAATGAGCCTGTTTGTTTACTTGTTTATTTATTTTAAAAAATCAACTGGGGATGCAGAAGGTGGCCAGCCACCTTTGGATTACTTTCATTTCCACAAGACATACCAGCATAGAAAGAAAACTCATCGAGCAAAGCTGCTTACTGGTGTGATATACCTGATGGGGAAATTGTGATTTACTGATGTAGCAGAAGTCCGGGGGCAGGAGGGGATTCGGTTTGGTTAGTCATGTCTCTGAACTGCTAGTTCAGGTTAGTTCATGTCCATCTGAAATGTTTGCCACCCTGGATGGGTTTTAAAGGAGACAGAAGGGGGCGCCTGAATGGCTCAGTGGGTTAAGCCTCTGCCTTCAGCTCAGGTCATGATCTCAGGGTCCTGGGATGGAAACCCCCTTCACCCCGCTTTGGAGGGGGTGGGGGGAGTCTCTGCTCAGCAGGGAGCCTGCTTCCCCACCCCCCCTACTCTGCCTGCTTCTCTGCCTACTTGTGATCTCTCTCTCTGTGTCAAATAAATAAATAAAATCTAAAAAAAAAAAAAAAAAAAGGAGACAGAAGGAATCCTGCACAGCCATGGAACAAGATGAGATGAGACCAGAAAAATGCTGATCAGTATCAGTAATGGTAATAATGCTCTCTACCACTGGGTGGACACTGACTGTGAGCCAGAGCTCCAATTGCTTCATGTCTGTTAACCCTCACTCTCAACCTATGTAGAAGCTGCTATCATGTCACCTTAGAGAGGAGGAACTGAAGGTGGGGAGTAGCAAGGGTTCAGACAGCTAATGAGTTGTGGAGCTAGAATTTTAACCCATATCTTCTCTGATCCCCAAACTCTTACCTTGAAAGTGCCCCCATTCCCAGGCCAATATACACATGTGAACACATGCATGTTCACATGTACACAGACAAGACCACGCGTGCACGCGCGCACACACACACACACATGCTCACTTTATATATGTGTGTGTGTACATGCATACGTGGACTTACATGCATGTCCATACATATTTGAAACATATGCACATTCACATGCATACAAAATGGCCACCTGTGCATAAACACATGCACGCATATATGTCCCCTGAAGCCACACACATATACACACACACATTTGCACGACACATACATATAGGCACACACGCTTAGAATGTCCTAAATGTTTGTATTCTGCTCTTTTGGTTCAAGCTTCCCATCGTCAGCAACCACTACATCCTACTGCCAGCCTCTTCCAGTCCAGGGCCCAGGAATCTTCAGGATGTTGCAGTCCTGAGTCTAAAGTGAAATTATGCTCAGGCCCCTCATCTGGGGACTGCATGCAAGTCAGTCAATCAGACGCATCTCATTTTCTCATGAATCAGATGCATCCCATTTTCTCTTGAAAGAAATTTCTGACAGGCTTATTAACCTTTGAAAATACCAGCTCTCTGTCCAAAGGATTCCAGAGTCCAGATCGAACTGAAAAATAATCTTGTGACAGACCACCCGGTTCTGAGCTGAAGGGAATTACTTTCAACCCAGGCCAGCATGTCCCTCTGACAAAATGTTCCACATACCAAACCAGACAGCAGCCAGCTCTCAGGGAGCAAGGGAGCCAAGTGTCAGCTATTATAGCTCATATCCACGAAGCCTGTGATATAGGGTGATCGCTCTGGGCCTCCATCATTGTGGGGGCATCTGGGATAGCAGGAAGGAGCTGGTCTAAGTGCCTTTGACATTTATGTTCCTGTGCTATAGGACAGAGTGTCTGCCTGTCATCACGGACAGATGTAGCCTTGGTCTCTGGCAATCGTTTTCTCTTTTGAGTGTTCAGTTTGGGGTAGAATTATAGTTCGGTGGGTGCTATCAGAAGCATAGAGAGGTAAAGAGACAGAGTGTCATGTGGAAAATTGGAGATAAACAGATTAAAGTCAAGGTTGGAGGAAGTGACTCATCCATCCCCATTTTCTCATGGTGGAGGACAGTCTTCTTACCTGCTCTTTTTGGGCCACCTTCTGGGCTCAGAAGACAGTCTGTCATTTTTGGAAACCTCAGTGTTTTTCCTTACCCATGAAGCACATGTGAAACAGCTTTTACACCATAATAGCTGCTAGGGACCCCAAATGTAGCTTTGTCTTTGCCTTGAATAAATTGGATGGCCTTGGGCAACACCCATAACTTTTGAGCTTCAGCTTACATATATAGAAGATGCTCATATTGATGCCTGTCCTGTCTGCTTCACCAATTTGTCATGAAAACCAGCAGGACTGATGAAAAGAGTGCACTCCAGTGACAGGGACAGTGGCTGTGCTTTGTCACATCTTTCAGCATCCTCATCATTGCTCAGGGTGTTTCTGCTCCAATGTAGACTTGCACAGGTTTCCAGGAAAAATGTTTTCCATCTTTCTCTAGAACTATCTGGGGACCCTGGAGTTTCCATCCTTCAAGACATTCCTGTGGCTTCCTGTGGATTGGCTGTTCAGTTTTCCCTTGAACTCTGCGAGATATTCAACATCTTTCCCATCACTTCTATCTCTGTGTTAGACAAGAAAGATTTCTATTGCTCATAACCAGATAATCTTAACTGATGAACATGTAACTCTCTAAAACTTTCCCTCTGAAGATCTTCAGAGAGGCACTGACTTGCTGCCACCCAACTGTCTTGCACCCACCCCTCTTAGGAAATATCAGGCATCAAGTCCTGAAAGTCCTTTATCTTCAAGGTCTGAAAGGTAAGTGCTCTCATCACACCCATTTTGCAGGTGAGGAACAGACTCTGAAAGATGTGGACATCTGTCCAAGGTTACAGGTAGAACCAGGAATCTTGGTTGACACATGTCAGTAAAACTTAGTGTAGTCCCAAGTAAAGGTGATAATGAAAAGAACAGGGGAAGATCTCTGGCCAAGAAAAAGTCCAACCTTTCCCCATCTCTCTCTTTCTCAAAGCACATAGTATGACATCTCTGCTTCTGCTCTGTCTTCCTGTCTTTTTCTGTGGACTGGGTTTCTCTGCTCAATCATCAGGGAGTATATTGCTGAGAAAGGGAGCTCCAAACCTAACTCTAAATAGTAATTAATTTCAAGGTTCTGCCTTCAACTATAGTTTTTGTGTTTCTTGGTTTGAATATTAAGAGAAAACCTGTTCGGTGCTTGAACAGCTGGGGTAGGCTGAAAAATAGCCTTCTTTCCCCAAAGATATCTACCTAATTCTTAGAACTTGTGCCTTATCTTATATAGAAACAGTCTTTACAGAAGTGATTAAATTAAGGATTTTAAGATGGGGAGATTATCCTGGATTATCAAGGTATGTTCTAAAGGGAATCATACATATCTTTATCAGGGTGAGGCAAAGGGAGATTAAGCACAGACAGAAGAGGTTATGTGATGATAGAGGCAGAGCTTGGAGTGATGCAGCCATAAACCAAGCACTGCTTGCAGTTACCAGAAGCTGGAAGGGACAAGTAACAGATTCTCCCCTAGAGCTTTTGAAGGGAGTACAGTTCTGCTGATACTCTGCTTTTGGCACAGTTATACTGATTTCAAATTCCTGGTACCCGTGACTGTGAGAGAATAACCTCGCCGGAGCGGCATCATTCTGGGGAGAGGCCTCGTCCTGGGAGCGGCCTTGTCCAGAGTGGCCTCTTCTTGGGAGCGGCCCTGTCCGGGGAGTGGCCTCCTGTCCAGGGAGCGGCCCTGTCTGGGGAGCGACCTCATCAGCAATGGCCTCAGCCTGGGAGCGGCCTCGTCTGGAGTGGCCTCGTCTGCGGAGCGGCCTTGTCCAGAGCGGCCTCATCTGGAGCGGCCTTCTTGGGAGTGACCTTGTCGGGGTCGTCGTCGTCTCTTCGTAAGAGATGGCCCCTACCAGTCAGTTTGATTTTTGATGCTTGGCTCGAAATAAAGCTTTGTTTGATTTTCGCTTTGTGTCAGTCTTGTTCCTTTGATCACGGACCCTAACAACTACCACTCCCTGACACCTGCTATCATGTAGAGGTGAGAAGCAGCAGCCATGTCTAAATGCAGCACCAAGACAAGGGCTCTCTCCTTCCCCACCCAAACAGGGAGTGTGTTCAGAGTCACCTCTTAATGGGCAGCGGTGGAAAGAGGAAAGGTTAGTGAGTCTACCTTCCAATTAATTCAAACGAGTGTTAACATCCTCCTTTAGCTAGGCCTTGTGATGAGTTCTTAGCATAGGCATCAAACTATAGGGAAGAGAAAGACCTACACATCCTGGACAGCTGGTAAGAAAATAACAGGATCATTAAATCATTCGTTTAGTCATTTATTCAACCAATGTTTCCTGTGCATAGAGATGTACCAGGTTAGGTGACGCTACAGTAAAATATGTAGAGCGATCGTCTTCATGGGATAAGAAAAATAAGCAAAATAATCATAAACTGAGAAAAGGGCTATGAAGTAAAGAAGTAAGGTCCTGAGACAGAATGAGGTGTATGAGTGGGTGAAGATGAAGACGGTTTTGATAATCGGGCTTTGGAATCAGGAGTTACATCTGTAGTGCGGGAGGGTCGGTGGCAAGTTTCAATGGGTAAGTCGAATAGGCCGTTGGATTTAAGCCTGGGGCTGGGAGAAAAGCTGTGGGCAGGAAATGGAAATTTATTAGAGCCATGGAAACGAAGGAAAGGTCCAGGAAAAAGAGCATTTAAGGGAGATGATGTAAGTTTTACCTTTGTCTCTATGCATACAGAGGACACGGGCATCCTCCACGTGTAAAGAAGAGGTTTACAAAAAAATTGTGACGTTTCAGAGCCCTGTCTCCTCCTCCCTCAACCAGACTCCATTTCCCAGAATGCTGCGCGAACCTCGCGAGACCCGAAATACCTCACGGTCGCTTCCGGCGCCGGTGGCCCCCGGAAAATCATGGCGACTGTCCGAGTGTCTGTGTCGCTGTGGAGCCTCCTGACAGGTTCCCGGAGCGCGGACCAGGTCTGTTTCCGGGCCCGGAGTCGGCCCCAGTTCCGCGCCTTGCTCCAGCCACTGCCCGGGCCCTGCGGGGCGGGATTGCCATGCCGTCGGCTTGCCTCTGAGGCGGGTAAGTGACCTGTCGGACGTCCACTGGTACGTTCTCCTGGGAGACCTAGAGCCTGTTTCTGGCTGGCGAGAACGACGAGGACCCCATCCTGCACTACCGTCCCCGGCTCTCACTAGGCCAGTGCGCCCTAGGCCAGCCGGCTCCCTTCTGTACGTTGTACCTGCAGGGTCAGTCATCACCTGCCCTTGTCATTCCTTAACTCAATGAACCAGCAGTGCCTGAGCTCGGTTCCTTGCAAAGGACAGTGCTACGTTTAGGGGATACGGCCAACTGAACTGGCTTGCCTTTGAGGAACTCTCGGCCCAGTGGGGAACTGACAATGCAGTGTGACTCAGGTCGCGATAGGGGAACACACATAAGAGTGGCACTCAAACTTGGTGGGAAGGACAGGGAAGGGTTCCTGGAAATTAGGACCAGAGCTGAGACCTGGCTAACCATGCTAGAGAGAAAAACATTTAACGCACGAGAAACATTTAAAACAGAGGAAACAACATAAAAGTTCAGCAATGAGACTGAAAACATGTAGTTTGAAAACACATGTTTGAGATAGGATTGATAGGCTTGGTATGGCTTTGGCTTTAAATTTAAAAGGAGAAATCAGTGTTGCTTCTCAGGTTTCTGGCTTGAGCAGTTGAGTGGAGGAGAGTAGTCCCATTTATACCAAGACAGAGAAGATTAATTGTAGGAACAGTTTGGTTTTGTTTGTACAGTTTGTTTTTGTTTGTTTGTTTGGGCGGGGGCGTGGAGGAGGGGAGGTGAGGGAAGAAAAGGCAGGAGTGGATGAGATTGGAAGGGAGGCAGAAGTAAACGTCTATTTATACACATTAAATTTGAGTGCTTTTGAAATTTGAGTGTAGGTACCCAGTTCGCAGTCATATCTAAAGTGAGAAACATCTGATAAAAGTGGTAACTCAATCTGGGTGCCTGGGATGAGTATAAGAAGTAGAAGACTAGTTCTGGCCTTTGGGGTAGGACAGTGTTTAGTGGGAGACACAGTGAAGTAAGCAGACTACCTTAGTTCCTTTTCTAAATATGGAAGTCATTGGTGAGTTTTAAGCATGACTCTTGATTACATTTAAAATTTTTTTCAGTTTTATTGAGATATAATTAATATACGGTATTGAATAAATTTAAGGTGTGCAGCACAATGATTTGACTTCATATGTCATGAGATTATTACTACAGTAAATTTAGTTTACATCTCTCCTCTCATGCAGGTACAAAGAAAAGAAAAAAAAAATTATTCCCTGTGATGAGAACTCTTAGGATTTACTTTCTTAACAACCTTCATATATGCTATTCATCAGTGTTATATTATCCTGTAGTATATTATATCCCTAGTTCTTTTATCTTTTAACTGGAAGTTTGTACCTTTTGACCACCTTCATCCAGTGCCCCTTCCTCTGGTAACCATAAGACCACAAGCCTGATCTCTTTTTCTGTGAGTTCTTGTTTGTTTGTCTTAAGATTCCATATATAGTTGAGATCATACAGTATTTATCTTTCTCTGCTTGATTTATTTCACTTAACATAATGCCCTCATAGTCCATCCATGTTGTCCCAAATGGCACAATTTCCTCCTTTTTTATTCCATTACACGCACATACACACACCCCACAACTATATTATCCACTGATGGACACTTAGTTGTCTCCATGTCTTGGCTGTTTTAAATAATGCTGCTGAATTCCTTTTCCTCATCCCTCACAACACTTGTTTCTTATCTTTTTGAGTCTTGCCATTCTGATAAGTGTAAGGTGCTGTTTCTTGTCATTTTGAGTCTTGCCATTCTGACAGGTGTAAGGTGTTATCTCCGTGTGGTTTTGATTGGCATTTCCCTGATGATTAGTGATATTGAGCAGCTTATGTGTCTGTTTGCCATCTGTATGTCGTCTTTGGAAGAATGTCTGTTTAGGTCTTTGACCCATTTTTAATCAGACTGTTTTTTTGGCACGGATTTCTATTAAGTTCTTCATGTACTCTTTAGATATTATCTGATACATCTGATACATCATATGATGTATCTTGTCTGATACATCACATGCAAGTATCTTCTCCCATTTAGTAAGTTGCCTTTTTGTTTGTTGATGGTTTTCTTTGCTGTGCAAAAGCTTTTTATTTTGATGTAGTTCCAATGGTTTATGTTTGCTTTTGTTTTCCTTTCTTGAGGAGATAGATCTAGACAAATATTGCCATGACTGATGTCAGAGAAATTACTGCCTTTTTTTTTTTTTCCCTAGGAGTTTTATGGCTTCAGATCTCACATTTAGGTCTTCAATCCATTTTGAGTTTATTTTTGTGTATTGTGTAAGAAAGTGGTCCACTTTCATTCTCTTGCCTGTAGGTGTCCAGTTTTCCCAGCACTATTTATTAAAGAGACTGTTTTTTTCTTGGTGGTATATTCTTGCCTCCTTTGTATTAGATTAATTGATCATGTGAATGTGGGTTCATCAGGGATACTGGCCTGTGATTGGTTTGTTTTCTTTCTTTCTTTCTGTCTCTCTGTCTTTCTGGTTTTGGTATCAGGGTAATGCTGGCCTTACAGAATGTATTTGGAAGCTCTCCTTCCTCTTCTATTTTTTTGGAATAGTTTGAGGAGAACAGGTATTAGCTCTTCTTTACATGTTTGGTGGAATTTATCTGTGAATCCATCTAGTCTTTTGTTTGTTGGGAGGTTTTATTGTTTTTGTTTGGGGAGGGCAAGAAAAATGGCGCCACCATCACTTTTGTTCCCGAGGAGTTTCCTGCAGATTCCTGTTCTCTGGCAAATGTCCTCAGATTAGTTATTAATCTCTTTAACATATGCCCAGGCACTTTTCCAACTGCTGCTTCCGTGCTGTGTCTGGGGTGTTATTTAGCATGCTGGGTCTTTATGGACAGTGTCTCAGGTTTTTCACCTCTGGCTCTCCCAGAGTCTAAAATCAGTTCTATCCATTTTCAGAGCCAGACCTCCTTTTCCCAGTGTGGGTCTCAGGGCTGGAGGAATCTAGTCTAGGGGTCTGATTTTCTTGCTCCTTTCTGCTTGTGACGTCCTTCTTGTTTATGGTTAGTTGAGTCAAGGGTTTGGTTCCTGAATATGTTTCCGCCCAGCCAACTCTTTTTGATATGACCTCCATTCTATGGCTAGCTGCAGAAGATCTGTTCAGCTACTTCATTTCATTTTCAGAGTTAGTGGCCATATTTGTAATTGTTGCCTCAGTGTGCCATGGGATGAGGTGAACTCAGAATCCTCCCACCCCACCATCCTCCCTTCATTCCTCTTCTTTGATTTCTTTCATCAGTGTGTTTTAGTTTTCAGTATAGGGATCTTTCACCTCTTCGACTAAATTTATTCCTAAGCATTGTATTGTTTTTGATGCTGTTTTCAGTGGGATTTCTTTCTTTCTTTTTCATATAATTTGTTAGTATAGAAATGCTACCAGTTTTTATTTTATTTATTTATTTAAAAAAAGATTTTATTTATTTATTTGACAGACAGAGATCACAAGTAGGCAGAGAAGCAGGCAGAGAGAAAGGAGGAAGCAGGCTCCCCGCTGAGCAGAGAGTCCAATGCGGGGCTTGATTCCAGGACCCTGGGATCATGACCTGAGCTGAAGGCAGAGGCTTTAGCCCACTGAGCCACCCAGGAGCCCCAAAATGCTACCAGTTTTTAAAAGTTAATTTTGTATCCTGCAACTTTAACTAAATTTGTTCATTAGATCTAATAGTTTTTTGATGGAGTTTTTTAGGATTTTCTACATACAAAATCCTATGGTCTGCAACTAATCAAAAACAAGTTTACTTATTCCTTTCCAATTCTGGTACCTTCTTTTTCTTGCCTAATCAATTGGCTAGGACTTGCAGCATTATGTTGAATACGAGACAACCTTGTCTTATTCCTGAACTTAGAGGGAAGTCTTTTAGTCTTTTATGGTAGCGTGGGTTTGGCATATATTATGTTGAGGTATGTTCCTTCCATACCTCATTTCTTAATAACTTTTATCATAATGTTAAACTTTGTTAAATGCTTCTTCTGCATCTATTGAAATGATTATATGATTTTTTTCTGTCAGTCTGTTAATTGTGATGTATCACATTGATTTGTGTATGTCAGACTATCCTTGCATCCTAGGGATAAATTCCACTTGATCGTGAATGATCTTTTGATGTGCTGCTGAATTTACTTGCAAGTATTTTATTGAAATTTTTACGTCTATAATTATCAGGTATATTGGCCTGTAGTTTCCTGGCAGTGTCCTTTTCTAGCTTTGGTAAGGGACTAGATTGGGTGCATTCAGAATGGTATGGTTGTAGAGTCTGGCTTTGGTATTAGGAAATGCTGGTCTAGTAAAATGAGTTTGGGAGTGTTCCCTCCTGTTTGTTGGAGGAGTTTAAGAAGGCTTGTTTGGTAAAATTCACCTGTGAAGCCACCTGTTGCTGGGCTTTTCTTTGTTGAGAGATTTTATTATTGCAGATTGACTCTCCTTAGTAGTAATTGGTGTGTTCAGATTTTCTGTTTCTTCCTCAGTCTTCTTAGGTTGCATGTTTTTAAGAATTTTCCCATTTCTTATAGGCTGTCCAGCTTGTTGCCACATAGTTATTCACATTAGCCTCCTAGAATCCTTTGTATTTCTGTAGTGTGAGTTGCAATGTCTCTTTTTTCATTTATAATTTTTTCATTTATGTCTTCTCTTTTCCTTGCTTAGTCTATCTAGCCAAAGGTTTGTCAATTTTATTATCTTTTCAAAGAACCATCTCTTAGTTTTGTTAATCTTTTCTGTGGTTTTGACTACATTTTAAAGAGATTTACTCTGGTTCTTCTATGGAGAATGCTCTACAGTGGTGTCAGAATAGAGCCAGGGAGACTGGTTAGGAGGTTAAGGCAAGAGATGAGAATGGCCTTGATCAGGGTAGTGGCAGTGGGAAATGGAGAATTAAAGAGAGATTTATGAGGTATAATAGACATATATAGTGTTTTAGTGTCCTTTCTTTGTAAAATGGGGATAATTGTATTTCTGGGGTGGTTGTAAGGATTAAGTGTGCTAAATATGTAAGGTACTTGGCTCAGTAAGTACTGGCATAGAGTAAATATCTAACAAATGTTAGTTGTTATTGTTGCTGTTATTGTTATAACTGCTGTTGGCTAGATGTGGAAGGTAAAGGAGAAGTCAGTAATGACTAAGAAGTTTCTGGCCCACATGGCCTGTTGGATGCTACTAAGATAAGGAACCATAGGAAAAGCAGGTTTGAGACAGGAGAAAGTTGATGTGTTCTGGTTTGGCAATACTGAAGTGCATGTGAGATGTACATGGGATAGGTGGATGGAAGAGAATGTTGACTGAAGATTCAGATTTTAGAGTCTCCAGCATATAGAAATAATTAAAGTCACAGGTTGGTAGGATATCATCCCAGAATGTAAGAAGGGAGAAAAGAAGGCTATAGTTCAGAATTTTTAGGGCCACCAGCATTTATAGGACTAGCAGAAGAAGAGGTGGTGGGGAAGGAATGGTACTTTTTTTTTCCTCCCTTTCCTAATGGAAGTGGAAATAGAGGAAGTTAGGCAAAGAGATGGGCAAACTGTGTTAGGCAGAGGTGATATCTGGGTGTCCTCACCTGTCCAAGGCTCTTCCATGACACCACATGGCCTTTTCAGTCTCACATTATGATCCAAGCCTGTGTTTCCTAGTTGCAGCCCCGTAGCCTGGAATTTTCTTTTTTTCCTCTGTCCTTTTCAGGCCCCATGGGAAGCCTTCCAGACCCTGCTGTTTTCGCTTTCTCTGCTCCAAGAGTAGTGTAGCACTTGCACTGGGGAGGACCAGGAAAGATTAGAGTTGATCTAGTATCTAGAAATAAACTTTGGCTTGTTTATTTTTAAGATTTTATTTATTTATTTGACAGAGAGATCACAAATAGGCAGAGAGGCAAGCAGAGAGAGGGGGGGAAGCAGGCTCCCTGCTGAGAAGAGAGCCCGATGCAGGGCTCGATCCCAGGACCCTGAGACCATGACCTGAGCTGAAGGCAGAGGCTTCTGCTTTCACCTGCCACCCATGTGCCCCTAGAAACAAACTTTGGTTTAAATCTTGACTCTGTCACTTAACAGCTAGTAGGTCTTTAGGCAGGCTCCAGTATCCTCATATATAAAATTGAGATATCAATATCTATTTTGTGGATTGTTATAAACATTCCTAAAAATGTATGTAATGTCTGGCATCTAAGAGACAACTCTGTAAATTATTATTATTATTAATGCTATTACATTAGTTATTTATTTTAAAAATATATTTATTTGTGAGAGAGAGTACACAAGCATGCATGTGTGCATGTGTGAGTAGGGTGAGGGGCAGAGGGAGATAATCCTCAACAGACTCCCTGCCAAGATCAGAGCCCTGTGGCGGGGCTTGAGCCCATGACCCAGAGGATCATGACCTGAGCTGAAATGAAGAGTCAGATGCTTGACCGACTGAACCACCCAGGCACCCCTTATTTATGTTTAAGATTTTAAGTACTCTCTATACCCAACATGGGGCTCAAACTTACAACCTCGAGATCAAGAGTCACATGCTCTACTGACTGAGCCAGCCAGGCACTCCACATTAATTACTTAAAAAAAAAAAATTATTGCGGCTGCCTGGGTGGCTCAGTGGGTTAAGCCTCTGCCTTCAGCTCAGGTCATGATCTCAGGATCCTGGGATCGAGTCCCACATCAGGCTCTCTGCTAGGCGGGGAGCCTGCTTCCTCCTCTCTCTCTCTGCTTGTGATCTCTGTCAAATAAATAAAATCTTAAAAAAAAAATAAAAATTAAAAATTATTTTAGAGAGGGAGAGAGCAAGAGCAGGAGGGGCAGAGGGAGAGAGCGTCTCAAGCTGACTCTGTGTGGAGCCAGATGCAGGGCTTGATCTCACGACCCTGAGTTTGCTTCCTGAGCCAAAACCAAGAGTTGGACAGTTAACTGAGCCACCCAGGTGCCTCTTAATTACCTTTTTATTTTTATTTATTTATTTGAGAGAGAGAACGAGCAGGGAGAGGGACAGAGAGGGAGAAGTAGGCTCCCTACTGAGCATGGAGCTGGGTGTGGGGCTCGATCCTAGCACCCCGGGATCATGACCTGAACTGAAGGCAGACCCTTAACCAACTGAGCCACCCAAACACTGCTTACTTACTTTTTTAGAATTTAATTTTATTTTTTTAGTGTTCCAAGATTCATTGTTTATGCCCACACCCAGTGTGGTGCAGTACGTGCCCTCCTTAATACCCATCACCAGGCACACCCATCCGTCCACTCCCACAACCCTCCAAAACCCTCAGTTTGTTTCTTAGAGTCCATAGTCTCTCATGGTTCGTCTCCCCCTCTGATTTCCCCCAATTCACTTTTCCTTTGCTTTTCCTAATGTCCTCCATGTTATTCCTTATGCTCCACAAGTGAGTGAAACCATATGATAATTGACTTTCTCTGCTTGACTTATTTTACTCAGCATAATCTCCTCCAGTCCTGTCCATGCTGATACAAAAGTTGGGTATTCATTCTTTCTGATGGCTGCGTAATATTCCATTGCATATATGGACTGTATCTTCTTTATCCATTCATCTGTTGAAGGGCATCTTGGCTCTTTCCACAGTTTGGCGATTGTGGCCATTGCTGCTATGAACATTGTGGTACATATGGCCCTTCTTTTCACTACATCTATATCTTTGGGGTAAATACCCAGTAGTGCAACTGCAGGGTCATAGGGCAGCTCTGTTTTTAATTTCCTAAGGAATCTCCACACTGTTTTCCAAAGTGGCTGCACCAACGTGGATATCCACCAACAGTGTAAGAGGGTTCCCCTTTCTCCACATCCTCTCCAACATTTGTTGTTTACTGTCTTGTTAATTTTGGCCATTCTAACTGGTGTAAGGTGGTATCTCAATGTGGTTTTGATTTGAATCTCCCTGATGGCTAGTGATGATGAACATTTTTTCATGTGTCTGTTAGCCATTTGTATGTCTTCCTTGGAGAAGTGTCTGTTCATGTCTTCTACCCATTTTTTGACGTGATTATCTGTTTTGTGTGTGTTGAGTTTGAGGAGTTCTTTATAGATCCTGGATATCAGCCTTTTGTATGTACTGTCATTTGTGAATATCTTCTCCCATTCTGTGGGGTGCCTCTTTGTTTTGTTGACTGTTTCCTTTGCTGTGCAGAAGCTTGTTATCTTGATGAAGTCCCTAAATTTTGCTTTTGTTTCCTTTGCCTTTGGAGACAGGTCTTGAAAGAAGTTGCTGAGGCTCATGTTGAAGAGGTTACTGCCTATGTTCTCCTCTGGGATTTTGATAGATTCCTGTCTCATATTGAGGTCTTTTATCCATTTTGAGTGTATCTTTGTGTATGGTGTAAGAGAATGGTCAAGGTTCATTCTTCTATACATAGCTGTCCAATTTTCCCAGCACCATTTATTGAAGAGACTGTCTTTTTTCCCACTGGATATTTTTCCTGCTTTGTCAAAGATTATTTGACGATAGAGTTAATGGTCCATATATGGTCCGTCTTCTCTGTTCCATTGGTCTATGTGTCTGTTTTTGTGCCAGTACCATGTTGTTTTAGTGATCACAGCTTTGTAGTAAAGCTTGAAATCAAGCAACATGATGTCCCCAGCTTTGTTTTTCTTTTTCAACATTTCCTTAGCAATTTGGGGTCTCTTCTGATTCCATACAAATTTTAGGATTGTTTGCTCCAGCTCTTTGAAAAATGCCAGTGGAATTTTGATCAGAATGGCATTGAAAGTATAGATTGCTCTAGGCAGTATAGACATTTTAACAATGTTTATTCTTCCAATCCATGAGCATGGAATGGTCTTCCATCTTTTTGTGTCTTCTTCAGTTTCCTGCATGAGTGTTCGGTAGTTACTTGAGTACAGATCCTTTATCTCTTTGCTTAGGTTTATTCCAGGGTATGTTATGGTTCTTGGTGCTATAGTAAATGGAATCGATTCTCTAATTGCCCTTTCTATAGTTTCATTCTTAGTGTATAAGAAAGCAACTGATTTCTGTGCATTGATTTTGTATCCTGCCACATTACTGAATTGCTGTATGATTGGAGTCTTTGGGTTTTCCATATAAAGAATCATGTCATCTGTGAAGAGAGTTTGACTTCTTTGCCAATTTCAATACCTTTTATTTCTTTTCGTTGTCCGATTGCTATTGCTAGAATTTCTAGTACTATGTTGAACAACTGTGGCAAGAGTGGGCATCCTTATCATGTTCCTGATCTCAAAGGGAAGGCTGTCAGCTTTTCTCCATTGAGAATGATATTCGCTGTGAGTTTTTCACAGATACATTTTATGAAGTTGAAGAATGTTCCCTCTATCCCTGTACTTTGAAGAGTTTCAATCTGGAAAGGATGCTGTATTTTGACAAATGCTTTCTGCATCAATTGAGAGGACCATATGGTTCTTCTCTCTCCTCTTATTAATGTGTTCTGTCACATTGATTGATTTGCAAATGTTGAACCTCCCTCGCATCCCAGGGTTAAATTTATCTGATATGAGAATCGCTACTTCAGTTTTCTTTTGAGGCCCATTGGCATGAAAGATGGTTCTCCATCCCTTCACTTTCAGTCTGGATGTATCTTTAGGTTCAAAATGTGTCTCTTGTAGATAGCGTATGGACAGGTCCTGTTGTTTTATCCAGTCTGCAACTCTGTGCCATTTTATGGGAGCATTTAAGTCGTTCATGTTGAGAGTGGTTATTGAATGATAAGTTTTTCTTGACATCATGTTTCCTCTGAAGTCCTTGTTTCTATAGATTGTCTCTGTAAATTTCTGTTCTGTGTCACTCTTGGGTTCTTTCTTCTTTTATAGAACCCACCCCTTAATATTTCTTATAGTGTCAGCTTGGTGGTCACATAATCTTTTAAACCTTGCCAGTCTTGGAAGCTCTTTATCTCTCCATCCATTCTGAATGTCATCCTTGCTGGATAAAGTATTCTTGGCTCTATGTTCTTCTCATTTAGTGCCCTGAACGTGTCTTGTCAGCCCTTTCTGGCTTGCCAGGTTTCTGTGGACAGGTCTGATGTTATTCTGATGGTCCTCCCTCTGTACATAAGGAATCTCTTCCCCCTAGCTGCCCTTAAGACATCTTCTCTGAATTTATGAGTCGTGAATTTCACAATTATGTGCCTGGAGGTCTTTCTACCCTTGTTGATCCCTTGTTGATCTTGGGGTTTGTTCTTTCTGCCTCTAGAACATGAACCCTTGTTCTGTTCCCCAGATTAGGGAAATTTTCATCCAGGATTTGTTCAACTATATCTTCTAGTCTTCTCTCTCTCCACCCCCTCAGGAATCCCAATAATTCTGACATTGGAATATCTAATGGCATCATTTATTTCCCTAATTCTGTTTTCATGGCTTCTGAGCTGTTTCTTCCAGGCCCCCTCCTGATCCTCCTTTTCTATCAGTTTGTCTTCTAGATCACTAATTCGATCTTCTGCCTCATTTACTGTAGCTCTTGGAGTATTTAGATTGGATCTTATTGATAGCATTTTTAAGTTCTGCCCAGATCAGCTCTCACTTCTGCCCATAGAGATTCTATGTTGCCACTAATGGTCTTCTCCCACCTGGCTATTGCCTGGATGATTGTTACCCTGAATTCTGTTTCTGACATATTGTTTATGTCCATATCCAGTAGTTCTGTGGCAGAGGTCACAGTCTGAATTTTTCCTCTGTTGGGTGTTCCTCCTCCTAGTCATTTTGGTGAGGGGTGGTCGAGGGGATGTATAATTGAATATATCAACCATGATCCTGGCAAGGTGCATCTCTTCACTGATGATTTTCTCCCCACTCCCCCACCCCCCAGATCCAGAAGTGTATAGTCTTACATCTCAGGCTGATTTCATGGGTGTTCAGAGTGTTCTGGTAGATATTTAGCTCAATTCAGGAGACTGGTTGAAACAGAGTCTCCTACTTCTCCACCGTCTTGCCCCCCTATTACTTTTTTATGTTTCTTTCTCTACTAGGTTTTGAGTGCCCTTTTGGCAATAGTCTCATCATTGTAAATGCTCAGTAAATTTTATCAAGGAATGAATGAATGGATTTCATAGATACTAACTTTATACATTTTGAGGTAGACACTTTGTTAATTTCCTTTGTTAATTTTTTTGTTTAGAGATCTTGTTGGCTTGTCATTTTTACCATCTTACTTACTGAAACCCATTTTAGCAGAATCTGGTAGCTCACAGAACAAGAAACCTACGTTTATGGATGAGGAGGTCCAAAACATACTCATCAAGATGACAGGCTTGGATTTGCAGAAGGTTTTTAAGCCATCTATACAAGAACTGAAACCACCAACCTATAAGCTGATGACTCAGGCACAGTTGGAGGAGGTACGTGAATACAAAAATACTGGTAGAATACCTTTCTTTAAAGGGTTAAACAAGATTTCCAAAGGTCCCTCAAGATACCAGTAGCTGCTTTTCCGTTGGCACTCATGGTGGAGAGTTCCAGGCACAGACTAAGAAATGGGAACAGGCAGGCAGAGTGAAACAGGGAGCATGGCCAGAATTAGACGGACTGGGGCCAATGGGTCAGGCCTCTGTGTCCAAGCA
Source organism: Lontra canadensis (assembly GCF_010015895.1). NCBI lineage: Eukaryota > Metazoa > Chordata > Mammalia > Carnivora > Mustelidae > Lontra > Lontra canadensis. The sequence continues at coordinate 9,229,379 of NW_022631032.1, read as the reverse complement.
GAGCCTCCTCTGCTCCCAAACCTGCCTGAGTATCCATTCTTTGTCCTGCCTGGTTCAGGTTCCTTCCTTGAAAAAAGCTGCTTTGAGGATGATGTTTTGGTGGGATTATGGATCCTGCTGAACCACAGACTACTCTAGGCATCAGTCCTCCTGGAGTCATGGGTATGAGCGCTTTGTGGAAAATGCTCTAATGTATGAATAGGTAAAGCATTATTGCTCCTTTTTCTAATTCAAAGTAAATTACAGTCATAGCAAAACATTCAGATATACAGTAGTATATCACGTGAGGAGTAAAAATACCATTTTTACTTCTCAGAGGTAATCACTGCTAACAGTATGGCTTGGAGCAGTGTGGTCAGTGGTTAAGAGCATGGGCTCTGGAGTTGAGTGGCCAGGGTTCAAATCCCAGTGCTACAACTTCTTAGCAATTTACTTCACATGTGTGTGCTCCTATTTTCTCTTCCATGAAATGAAATAACAGGGTCACTAGCTCGTAAGGTAGTTTGTGGATATTAAATGAGCCAAATACATTCCAAGTATTTGAACGATATGTGGTGCATAGTACACGCACAGTAGATGAAATCCTTTATTGTATTTCAAGCAGCGGCCTGGCTCTGTCTCAAAGCATTCCTTTGCCATGGTGAGAATGATTGAGCCTGTAGGTGGTGCTCTCAGCCACACCACAGAGTTGGCAAAGGCCAGGGCCCAGGAGACTTTTCACTCACGGATTTGGGGCTAGAGCTTTTTCTCTTTCTAGTTCTTGGCATTTTTTATCAGTATCTGCTTTTGTCAGATGATCCTTCTGGCTTGCAACCTTGCAGCTTTCCTTAAGAAATATTTTATTTCATTAGGCTACAAGGAAGGCAGTTGAGGCAGCTAAAGTACGATTAAAAATGCCACCGGTTCTGGAAGAACGAGCACCAATAAATGACGTGTTAGCTGAAGATAAGATTTTGGAAGGAACAGAAACAGCCAAATACGTATTTACTGATATATCATATAGCATACCACATCGGGTGAGTATATGTCTAATTGCAAAATGATCTTTATTTGAAATATGTGGAGATGGGTCTGAGGGACAAGGGTCAACATTATTGTGACCCACCTGTCTCTGAATCTTTCAAACCAGAATTCCTGTGGCTGGGTGAGACCCTCTGGAAAATCCAGCCCAGCATAAGGAAGAAGAGAAATGCAGATCAATCCATCATCATGTTACCATTTCCCTACAGATTATGGACACATTTTATTCCAGATCAAGAAAGAGACAGGTGTGCTGAGACAGTAGTAGTTTACAGACAAACCCACCCCCAAACCACAAATAGGCAGAAATCTTCAAGGCAGTGAGAGAAGGGGATTCTTTCTGCCGGTTAGACTAACTCCCTTAGCTGAAACATTTTGAGAAAATGGTTTCTTTCTTGTAAATTCTTGAGGATACCAAAAAACCCAGACTTTCCAAAGGATTTTCACTTTTCAGAATTTGCAGAAAGAATGACAGTTTCCGGAGGTACCTTTCAGACATCACTTGCTTCTTCTGTTGTGGTTTTTATCCTCTAGCTCCTCTTCCCTTGATGGCCAATTCCAAAAGAACACTCTGGTACTTGTAAAATATATCAGTTTTGTGTTTGAATCTTTTCAATTAAGAGTGGAACAAGTGACTTACAATTCAGCCCACAGAATGCAGTAAAATACTATGTAACACTACAGTTGGGAGAAAGACCACCCCACATTAATCTTTTTATCATCTATGATTATGGTCAGAAGACATGATTTGAGCCATGTCCATGTCTGTACATCAACCACCTCTACACCTGACATGATAAACAGGGATCACAGTTTCATTTTAATTAAAATTTTTTGCTCTGGGGTGCTTTACTGTATGTTTGGAGTGCTTTGAAGGGTGTTTATGGGAGCATTTTATAACCTGAAAGGGAGAAAGGAACTTAGAATTCAAATTGCCAGTCCTTTTGAGGAATAACTGTGGTATTTAGACATCGTTATTTTTTTCTATTTGCAGTACTTGATGAAAGTTTTAATTATATTGTCCTCAGAACAATTCAATGACTCTTACACCTCTGAAAAGTAGAAAATTAGTACCATCTGGTTAATTTATACAGTAACCAAATGTGTATCAATTACCTGCTACGTGCAAAATTCTATGTAAGTCAATGGGTATCTCAAAGAATTATAATTAGCAGTTCCTGCCCTTTTTCAGTTCTCTGACAGTATCTGAGCAGTGTCAAGAATCTAGCTTATGATAAATTGCCAGTTGAATGGAATATACAGTAGGTGGAATTCAGAGCAAAGGGATCTCACCACCTAGGATTTGGTAGTTGGAAGAGTGAGGAGACCAGAGGCAGGTGGACAGTCTCTTTGACACATTTATGTCTCATCCCAGTTTGGGGAATTATAGAGATGTGGAATTAAGACTCCATATTCCTTGGTTTGTTTCTTTTACTCCAGGGACTTTAGAAGTAGATCACAAAGTAGTAAAGTCTGTTTCTGTGAGACTTTGTGATGTGGAAGTGAAGCAGTTTGAAAGGTCTCATAACATTTCTTTGCTCTGAAATGGATTTAGACAAATCTCTGACCAGTTTTTTTCAGTTGAACCATTTTATGTATTAAACCCACTTTAGGACCGTAGTTGGCACTTAGCAAATACTTTCATTTTAGATTTGTCAGAGCCACAGCAGTGATTAGTGAAGGAAGTATCCAATCTTGCAAAGTGTTTGAGGTTTAAAATTATCATTGAAATCATATACAATTGCATTTTGCATCTCCCAGTTGCATTTTGTATTTTGATTGCAAATTATTCTTATAGTGGTGCTTAGTGGAACATGGGAACTAGAAATAAGTCTTCACACACCCACCCTTGATTTTGTTTTCTATTTCAGGAGCGTTTTATTGTTGTCAGAGAACCAAGTGGGAGGCTACGCAAAGCCTCTTGGGAAGAACGGGACAGGATGATACAAGTTTATTTCCCAAAAGAAGGCCGTAGAGTTTTAACACCAATAATTTTCAAGGAAGAAAATCTCAAGGTAAGGTGACTTTGGTTTCCTACAGTCAGTGGTGATGGTTTCTTTGTGGAATAAGTTGGCTCTGGTACTGCAGGGCTTCTGCTTTGATAAACACAGATAAATTTTTCTGATGATGACTCCTCTACTGTTCTCTATCTTGCAATTGGCTTAGTTGGGGTTTGAATCTAGGTGTGACAGTTCTGAAGCCTGTGTTTTTTCTGCCTCACACTTACTGGGCACAGAAGTGGATGAGCACGTCTGTCACGGCAGCAGGACAGGTATTGAACTTTGATGTTTTTCTCATCTAATTCCATCTGTGCTGTGTGGTTTTAGACCATGTTCAGCCAGGACCGGCACGTTGATGTCCTCAATCTCTGCATTGCCCAGTTTGAGCCAGATTCCACTGAATATATCAAAGTGAGTATATTTTACAGTTTCTAAGTATGAACTTAAGTATGGTTATGAGTAAGATTTTTATAGGGGGAAGAGAAGAGAAATACCTGAACATCTATTAAGCACCTGATATACATCAGGTTTTATCCTCACAGCAGCCCTTGAGTGAAGGATTGGAGAATTTAAGCTTGGAGCATTCTATAGCTTGCTGTAAGTTGCACAGCTAGTAAGTGGTAGCGGTAGGGACCCAAACTTGATGGCAGAGCTGCTTCTCTTTTATCATACAGGAACAGAGTCATTTACTAAAATTTGCCAAGATGTAATATATGTGTCTTACAATTCAGTTTAGTAAGCAATCACGTAGTGCTTTCTTCATACGATATTGCAGATAGTACAGTGACGACATGAACTAGGGTAGGGTGTGCTGTGTCAAAGCTTGCAGTCCAGAAGTGATTGTGGGGAAAGATGCCAGATAAGTATGCAGATAATTATCACCTTAGGTTTAAGATGTTAGGTGCTAAGAGAAGATTACAGAGCCCTTTCAGGAAAGGTTTCATAGGGGTCTTGGACAGGGTTCTAGAAGGGCAGGGAACATCATGAAGTTGGATGAGAAGAGGTGTTCCAGGCAGCGAGAGGGAACAGTGTGCTTGCAAATGGTCAGTCATCTGGTTTGCTTATATATGCAGTGTATATGTATGGGAGGTTAAACTGGAAAAGTAAATAGAGGCATGTCACGGGTGACCTCAGATGCTAGGCTCAAGGATCTGGACTTCATTCAGCAGGACTTTGAAAGTCTTTTGAACACAGGAATGCCCTTATTGTAGTCCTTAGTTGGCATGATCAGTCTGGAAGAGCTGAAGGAGCATTAGTTAAGGTGGAAAGGGGTAGTTGATTGAATTGGGGAAAAACAGAGAAGTGAAAAAATATGCTTGATTTTATTTTATTTTTTAATCTTCTAGTGACCAAGATAATGGTGGTCCATTATTTTCTAGTGGTCTACATATATATATAAAATAGGTGCTTCATAAATAGTGTTTGGCTGCTGAAAAGTACTGCAATATGGCTACACTTCTACAGTGCAGAGTTGATCTAAACCATACCTACTGGTTATTCAGAGTAGAGGCAGATGTAAACAGGCCTGGTTTACTGGTCCTTTCTTGGGCAACACTCATGCAAGTAAATGTGTATCCAGTAATGCTCACTTTCACTTTTAATGTTTCTGAAAAAAACTGCATTTTATGTGAATAGATTCATCATCAGACCTATGAAGACATAGATAAACATGGAAAGTATGACCTTTTACGTTCAACAAGACACTTCGGCGGAATGGCTTGGCATCTTGTAAATAAGAAAAAGATTGATGGTTTACTGATTGACCAGATTCAGAGAGATTTGTAAGTACGAGCTTAGTAAGTAAAAGAAATTCTTACAGTAAATAAATACAGTAAATCTGTATTTGAGCTATTTTTTCCTCAGTGATGACAGTGTATTGTCCAGTGAAACACTTTTCACTTACCTCCTTTATTTATGGGTTGGTTCTTCCATCACAACCCACTTTTCTGTCTTTGCTTTCGTGTTATTTAAATAGGGCTAGATTCTCTGAAAGAGTAAGTGGCTGTGGATCTGTATTACATACCTTGGATACTGACTTATCCTGGGCCTTACCAGTGTTCCTGGGTTATCAGTGAACTTTCCAGACACTCAAAGGGGATTAAATGGGAAATATAAAGACATAATCTTCGGCAGGTGCTTGTTTTGTGGTGGAACTGGGGCTTTTCAGTAAAAGTAATCATTTAATTTATGAAAATATTATTGCTTTTGATATCCCTTGCTTTTGCAAGATTTTTAAGGCACTAAAAAAAATTATATTTTTTCCCAGAGTTACATGAAACAAGGAATGTCTACTGTATTTTAACATGTAGGTATTTTAACTGATGAACTCCCAGGTTTCTAGCTGAAACACTGTACTTTACAACTTGTGATGAAACTAAAAAAATTGTTCCTGAGTATCTATCAGTTGGATTAGAACTACCAAAATGACAAGAAAAAGAAACCAGTGTGGCTCTAAGAAAGTCAACTTTCTACAAAAAGTCATTGACTGACTCAAAAGTCTGAACTGCAAGAGGGTTTAGTGATTCCTGCCACCTTCAGACTTTAAGGCCCTGTGACTCAGCATATCCTCCGTATCATCTGATCTAAGCCATTCACAGAAAGGTCCTAAGGCTTTCGGAAATAGAAAGTTCCACAGATACTATCTAAGAAATACATTCCATATTTGGAAAAAGAGCACCATTTCTCACAGAAGCAGCATTCCTAATGATAGATGTCTTCAGGCCAGCTCACTTCACCAGCAAGTGTAGTGTAATCCAGTTCAGAGGACAGATATATATCTACCTTCATCCCATGTAAGTAGGGGGCTGGTTGATCGTCATGAGGATACTCAAAAAATGGGACCTATTTTCAGGTGATTTAGCAATGACATCTCCTGTGAGTGAATTTTCTTATAAAGTTTTTTAGATGGACTCATTCTGAAATGATTTTATTATAAACACATCTAACATTTTCTAAACAATTAGAGTAAGAAATGTGTAACTGAACATTAAAGTTCTTTATCAAAGTGTACTAATTTATATTATAGTAATACTCATTACCACATGCAAGTTTTACATCCAAAGCAGTTTACTTGTATACTGGGAGGGAGTTTTGAGTACTTAATTTTCCTGCTCTGCATTAAGTAAAACCATTCTTGTGGGATTTCTGACCAGGACAGCGTGCTGCAAATCCCAGACTAGACAATAGAGGGTGCATGTCCTCACTGAATAGAACCCAAGGCAGAATTGAGATTCTGCTTGTTTATTTCAGACTTAAGTCTCACTGTTGGTTTTTGTAATTGAGACTCTTTTAAAATCTTTTTGAACATGTAAATTTATTTGCTCTTATTTTCAAATATGGGCTGGGTGTTGAACTAACTTGTTCAATAAGATGCAGGCATTATACTGTAGCATGAATGTAATGAAGCCCTAACCAGAAATCTAAATATAGAAGCCCAGTTGAGCTCTTTACAGGACCACATGCTTCTGAGCTCCAAAGGGGATTTTATTATTTGGGGAATTTTTGTTGCCATGTTTACTGGACTTTGTTAGATTATATAACAAGCACATACATTTGTAATGAACATGTCTCAATATTTTTCCCTGAAAAATTTTACTGTAAGAACAGCCCTAGTTTCTCAGTTCTCCCAGAAGATGGCCTTGAGAGTGAATGGGCCTTGGGATAAGCCTAGAGCATTTCTCTGAGTTCACTATGGCTTGAGAAGTTCTTTACTCGCACAGGCCAGGTTTAATAGGAAAACAGGAAAATTAGTGAGATAGCTGGGGAAACACTGAATTATGGTGTCTTTATCCCTCTACCCCCACAGCTGGAAAGCAGTAACTCACAACCTCAAAAGCACAAGCATTTTAGAAAGGGTATTTACCCCCTCAGCTTTGAGGTGGCAAATGGTAGGCAGGTGTTGGCTATGTGAGAAGATAGTGACTGATTGGTTTGGGGAAGGCCAAGGTTGTTTTTATGCTGATAAAAGTTGTTTAGAGGTTTCTAAAAAGTAAGTACACACCAGAAGAACTGAATTCTAGATTGTTAAAGTAGAACCTGACATTCCTTCTGACTGAGGAGCATAATTTCAGATTTACTCCGCTAGGATGCTCATTTTTAACTAATGGGTTCTTGTGAATAGACTGGTGGCCTGGGAGTCTTTCCTTGGACTCCTAGGAGGCCTCCTGTGGAGGCATTTATTCACTAATTCAGAGTCTTAATGAAAATCTGTTAGCAGAAAATGTCACTGCTAATGAACTTGAAGGCAAGTGGCTTTGAGCATCCCCTGACCACCAGCCTCCAGCTTATGTGGGATGAAGGTAATATTCCTGCCCTGAGTTGGATTACATTATTATCTGCCTGTGAAGTGAGCTGGCCTACCAGCCATCTTACATTAAGAATGCTATTTCTATGAGAAGTGATTCTGTTTCCAAAAAGAATACAGTCACATTTAGAATATATTCACCTTCATAAACTGGGTATTGCCTGTACTGATTGCTGCCCTGCCTACTGCAGAGTGGATATGAAGCTTAAATTAGCTGATTTTCTAAAAATGCCTTTGAAAATACAAAACTAAAGGCTTAAAAAATGTCTGGCCCAAGGAAAGTTTAAAGTGTAATTTAGTTTTAAGTTGGGACACATTTTTATAAATGCAGAAAACCCACTGATGGCAGTAAATCCTTTCCCTCTAGAGTTGATGATGCCACCAGCTTGATCCAGCTGTATCACCTCCTCCATCCAGATGGCCAGTCAGCTCAGGAGGCCAAGGAGCTGGCTGCTGAGGGAGTACATTTAATTAAGGTAAAGGGACTTTTCCCACACTGTCTGTTGTATTGTGATAAAACTGAGTTGGGAAGAATTCTGAAATGGGGCATATCTAATGATAACTAAACAGATTCACATATATAGGAGATGTGTGATTTTGAAATAGATTTGAATAGTTTTTTTTTTTTTAAAGAAACAAATGCACTTTTAATAGGTCTATGGATAAAAACTACTCAGCGCAGGTCAGGAAACCAGAGCAGCCTCTACTTCTGTTGGAGCCATGCCCTGCACAGTCTTTGGGTCTGAGGTTATCAGGCTATTTGCATTATTTCATGTGATCCACAGTATTAGAAAAAAGAGGCATTAGATAGTTTTGATGAACTAGAGCCCCCCCTGTATTTCTTCATCTGATAACAGAAACACATGGGATGGGGTTCGGGGGGAGCTACAGCTGGAGTCCAAGTAGTTCAGATAGTAGGGCAGCAGCCCCCTTGTTCTTTGAAGTGATCAAGTCACCAGCAAGATAGGAGGATGAGGCAGACACATGTTCCCAGTGCACCTTTTTGTACTAGAGTGTGGTCACATTCCTGTCCAGACAGGGGAAGGTGGTGCTTATATATTACTCAGCCTTAGTTGCATTATCATTTTGGAAGTGCATGGTTCTCAAAACCTTAGACGTATACAGATTTCTCTGTCACTGTATATTTTCAGCTCTTCTAAGGTGCAGAACAGACATGGTTTTGTTGGTCTGGCTTCTCTCCCAATCTTATTTTAGGCATACTACAGAGCAGTTCTAAGGATAAATATGACCAGCGATTACCCCCTAGGAGGAGTAGAGAGAAACTACGGTACCAATTTTGGTTTTCTATGATAGGCCAGATAAAGCAAACTGCTTTTGGGGAAAATATTTTTTAGCTTAAAACCCAATGATATACATTTTGATCTAGCAGGAGGTGCAATGTCAGGTTTTATTTTTCTGGAAATAAGCTAAGAGAGCCATATTAGGATTCCTAGGAATCCTAACATGGCAGCCATATTAGGATTCTTCTGATGTTTAGAATAACTGGCTTGAACTGTGTCAGATACTATTTTTTGGTCCATGTAGTATGCTTATTGTTTTATAATCAGAAAAAAAAATTGTTAACCTTGGAAGACTTTTTAAACTGGACTTTGCTAATGCAGAAATGGAAAACTTTATAAATAGTATATGTCTATTGCTTAAAAGAGTTTCTTTTTTTAAACAGATCTTTGCAAAAACAGAAGCACAGAAGGGAGCATATATAGAATTAACACTACAAGCTTACCAAGAAACATTCATTAGCCATTCTGCAGCTTCCTGAAAACATTTTTAAAATAAACTTCATTTTACTAAATTATAACTTGCTTTCTCTGTTAATGTTGAGCTGAATGTTTAAGCATGTCAAAATTGAAAGTATGATGGGAGTTCCCTATATAAAATTGTTTTTTTTAACAGTGCCTCTAACAGAAATACAAAGAAAACCTTGTTACTCCACTCATTTTCCTAGGCTTAAAGGGGATAACTGAGTAATATATTTGAGTGCCTGGTTATGAATTTCTCTAATCAGACAGGTACAGTGTTGAAGACCAAAAAAGTACTTGTATCTTTCTGTATTACCAAACAGGTAGTTTAAACAGAGCCCAGCTTAACGAGGTTAGAAGAGCTGGGTTTCAGATTCTGATTCAAGAAGCAAGTATACAAAATCGGGGTGAGGCATAAAAACCCAAGTATGTAGACTTGGGGATGGGGGAACATCAAGAAAAAGGGTTAGGAGAATGTGAGCTGATCTCTAGATGAGGTGTAGTTTGGCTCAGCCTTCTAAAACTAGAAGTTTATTTTCCTAATTTAGAGAGGAAACTTTCAAGTATTTTCATTAATTCAAAAGATTTTATGAGATATGGTCTAATGACAGTATGAAAAAAAGCCCACATTTGTTTTACTTAACAAGGAAACAGTGATTTAGATGCTGCACATAAACCACTCCTAAGATGAGAAGAGCACTGTGCTTCCAGTGAGCCACACACAGCCTTTTCATATAAAAATCTAAGGAATTTCTCAGAGTCCAAAGCACTGTGGTCAGGTTGGCAATCAATACCTGTCCATAGTAATGATCTATGAGTTGGGTTCTCAAGAAACATTACACTCAATCATCCAAAATGTCTTCATCCAGGTTGATGTCTGTTGTGTCAATATCTTCTAATTCCAAATTATCCAGGTCTACTTCCAGTTCGAGTAAACTCTGCAAAGAAAAGAGTCATATAGCACTTGGTTATCTCTGATAACCTTTTGAAGTTACCTCTGATTCATGATCCAAAGAGAACCACAGCAATAGTCAAAAGGGGCATTTTCTCATTGCAAGGCCCCTGTTCTGAAAGTGATTACATCACTTGAAATGCAGAGGCCTGCCCATCCTGCAACCATACATGGGGAGGGAAGGAGGAGTGAGCATGGGGTTCCCCTGGAATATCTGGGTATGATGTCTGTACCTTTTCTTCTTTGTTGGCTGTGTGGGAGGCCACAATAACTGGAGAAGGAGAAGGAGGTTTCCCATCAAGTTCCTGAAAGCCCAAGTGGAGACACAGACAAAGATGAAGGAATTTGTTCAGATAATTTTCCCCCAAGGGAAGCTGTTAGGATTAGGAAGTGGGAGAAGGTACTTAAAATGAACAAATCTTAACCAGATTATCTCATGCAGTATTCTACTGACCTGGTGAGCTGCAGATCTTGAGGGCTGAAAGCCTTTTGCCTCTTCCATAACATTTCTTTCTTCATTTGGCTATCAGAATAAAGCAATGATGAAATATTCTGAAGTCAGTTCATCTCTGAACTTGACCCAAATCCCAGATATTAGCTCTCAGTCCAACAATAATATATGGTAAAGTTTGATGCACTTCTACACTTTAGTCACAATAAATGAGGTCTGGCTGCCTGGAGACTCACCGTGACAAGTGGGTATTGCTTGGCTGGCCACAGATCAGCATGTGTTTCTTTCACCCATTCTTCCACAACAAAGGCTTCTTTTAATCCAGGAAAAAGGTTTTCATACTCTGTTGGATCAGCAAGGGATTCTGCGGCTTTCTGATTGACTTTTGAGAGATTTTCTCTCCAGAGTTTCACCACCCTATTGTAGGGATCATGGAACCAGAGGGAGACTGAGTAAGTGTGCTCTAGTTTTTATCTGAAACATTTGTTCCTAAAACTAAAAGTCTGTACCTTGAAACCTGACTGGGTAAGTAAGTCCGGGCCAGGAAGGCAGCTTCTGGCAGTCGGCCAGTTCTAATCAAGAGTTCCAGGCAAGCATCAAGCCTAAAGATTCAAAAGGAGAGGCACTATTACCAAGAATAGACAAAGAAATGCAGATTAAGCAATGCAAAGTCAATATGCTTTCCCCAACTTCCACATATACACCTCGTTTCTGTCACTGAGCCATTTACTTGTCATCACCAGTGTGTTTACATCCTCAATGGACTCCATAAGCATGAAGGACAGAGCAGGTTTGTGACCATTTTCAATCTGATAACTTACTTTAAACAACTCCTAAGAAGAAGCTAACGGGGCTTTTTAAGACCAGCTAAGGCAGCTTAGATAAGCAGATTTTAAAGGCTTTCAGGAGCAGAAACTTAGTTTTACAAGTGGGGTCAACGAGGGCAATTCTCCAATGTGGGCTGTGCTGGACAATCCAGTGACGCCCAGCCAGAAAATGTCCTGGTCCCTGTTTTCTTAATTTGTTTCTTTTTTTTTCTAAGTTTGATAAAGTATATAATGTGCTTTAGAATTCACAGGGTTTTGGCGAAAAAAACAGGGTTTTGGGTTTTAGAAAGGTAATATAGTACATATACTATAGATCACCTAACATCCTCAGCATCAATTTTAGTAAATGTGCTGCTGAAGTGAGCACGCATCCTCAGCATCAAATAAAAGTCATAAACGTTAATATTCTGCAATAACACATGCATACTGGATGTGCTAAAAAACGACTGGCATAAAAGCAACTAATAAGTACTTCAGAGTTCAGGTTTTGCCATCAAGTTTTAAGGAACTATTTTCAGGACACTTTTTGGCTTTTAAATTATGGGCCTATTCCTACAAGTATACAAATTTATAAATACATAGATTATGATACACATTGGGGTGCACTAAGTTTTTATAATAAAGTGTGAGGTTTAGAAAAGTCACTAGAGCAAGGATTAAACACTTTTGTGTTTGATTTCTTAATATGGTCAACTAATGCTGAGATGATTTAATTTGCACTAACCGCTAGACTTTCAGAAGTATATGATCTTTTTATGCTTTACAATTAGACGCAATTCTAAAAGCATCTGACATCCTCAACCCCCTTTATTCTTGCCATGCACAGGTCAGAACTATCCAATTAGGGTAAAGCTACTGCCATCTGGGTACTATGGAAGCAGCAGAATAGCTTCCTGCTGTGGTGAAATAAAATGGCTCAGCCAGGGAGAGGCAAGGCTTTTAAAAAGTGTTTTAACATTTATCTCAGTCCATGCCCTCCCTAAACAGCTCATTTTGCTCAAATATTTAGATCAAATATGTGAAAAGCATCCCTTACTGAAGGTGAACGCCACCAAGATAGCACTGTCCTCCATAGCCAGAAGCAAGGCCAGAATTCTCTCCATTCTCTTTCCAGGTTCATTCTTCCTCTCTAAAGCAACCTCAAAGTCAGTGCAGAAATTAGTGTTTTAAATTACCGCCTCTCTTAGACCTTGGATAAAATACTTACTTGCTCTGTAAAAAGTAGCTCATGAATGCCACGTTATTCTTGCCATCTCTCTCCGCACCTTCTGCTAGTTTGTTCACCATACTAGCATTTCCGGAGGCAGTGGCCAAGAGCAGCAGACCCCCGTAATCCTGTGCGTGGTGCAGGCACTCCTGGGCAAGGCCAAACTGACATTTACTGATGGCAAGTTCGGCAAGTTGTTTCCACTTTTGTTCTGACTGTAAGAAAGAGTTTACAAGTTAAAACATCTATGGAAATAAACATTTGAATTTTCAACATCAACAATCTTTTGTAACCTGAGTATTACTATGCTGACAATGGGAGATATTTCATACATATACTGAGCTGTGCCTAATAAGAATGGAATGACAAAATGTGTAATGAGAAAATGGAAGTTATTCGTGTATACAAAATTAATTCAAACACAAATCAATTTTAATGATGCATGAATAATCATCAACCCATTATATTTTTATTTTGTAATTACACGGTAAAACTAAAAGTAACACTATCTAATTGGAGTTTTAAGGTAATCAGATTGCAGTTATTTTAATGAGTGATTTAATACCATTTTTTAAAAGAGCAGAAGATTGTTTTTTATATCCTTAAATATTCAACAATATCATCTATCATTTGTAGCTTCTCAAAAATCAAATGCTACAAATTTGGATGATCTTAACATAGCTGAAATTTATTTAGCACATCTGAAATGAACTTACCAATAAATGCTAGCCTTAAACCAGAGCTGGGGGGCCCTCAATAGATAATAGTTTATTAAAATGTCACTGAATTATGTCAAAATATTAAAATCTTTATTTAAAACCAACAACTTTCTCAATAGTTTGGGATACTGGCAAATTACTGCTTTGTCTGTACTCTTTAAAAAGAGTTCTCAGACTACTGTATCTTATATCTTATCTTACAAAATAGATCTCATATAAACTATTGAAAACACTTTTTCTTAAATAAGAATACTAAGAATATATCTCCAATATAAACCATTTAATTTATGTAAAGACTAACAAAACGCATTTTTAAGTGATCAAAGAGTGGCATTAATCTCACAGAGTTACTAATTTGCATTTCCGAGAACTTCAATGAAAACTTACACTAAACACAAAGAAGTACCTCCTAATCTTTACATCAGTTATGAAAAATCCTGACTTATTACATACCTCTGCTTCTACTGCTAACTGGTATGCAATGTTCAATTCTCCAAGCTGAAGAGCAAGTTCAAAGCGATGCTCTGGATCTGTGGATACTGTGAGAGCTTGCTGCTTGAAGCCCTAAACAGAGAACAAATGTGTGTGCACTCTGTATGCATATATATCCGGTGTGCGCACACAGCAAATCATCCATTTATTTATCTCTCTCAAACCAAGAATACTCTGCTGACACACAGCCTCACTGCCCAAACAAAAGTAATAGATAACAAAATACTCTAATAAGAAGACAGAAAAATTAAGGAGTCACTCACTAAATTAATTGGTAAGAACCAACCAGCAGACAAAATTCAGTCCCACAGTGCTGTTTTCTAAGCAGCAGGAGGTAACTGATGCTGAACAAACTCATGTAAAACTAGTAAAATTAAAAAAGAAAAAAATAAAACTAGCAAAATCAATAATGCAAAAGCAAACCAATGTCAAAAAGAAAAGGATTTTGGAAAGTTGAGAGAACAAGAGCCATTTCAAAAAAAGAAAGGCACAGTGGTATAGACCTAGCTGTTCATAATCTACTCACTAAGCTGGGCTTAGAGATTATCTAGTCCAGTCCCTCAAAGAAAAGCAAGTCAAATGTGAAAGCTTTCTTCCAACTTTCCCTGATCTGTAGGTCATTCAGCAAACATTTTGCTTGCAGGTCCTGACATGGATAGGGTACTATTACCTAGACTTTACTGTTGGTCTTATGTCCAGTTTATTCATTAGCAAGCACTCCAGGGGGCAGAAAATCTAAAACGGTCTTCCACATTCCACAGAGTCATCAAAACTGGCTTTTATTTAGAGACACAGAATTCAACACCAAGAGAATCAACCAAAAGAATAAAAGTGATTACCTCTAGGAAGTAGGTGTGAGAAAGGAAAAGAAGTGCAGTTGTTTTTCTTAAGCTCTGCAGAACTTTACACTTTGTGCACATACAAATTTGATTTAAAAACACTCCATTCAGAAAGGGGCATATCACTGGTGGTAAATTTTATGCTATGTGTATTTTACCATAGTAAAAAAAGAAAAAAGAAAAAAAGGCCTGCTAGCATAGAGAGGGAAAATATACGATGGAAATGAAAATATTGATAGAATGGAAAAGAAGTCTCCAGAAAGAGAAGACTGATAATCGCTTTAAACATTTTTCTTTCTTTCTTTCTTTTTTTTTTTGCTTTAAACATTTAAAGAAGGCACCAAGAGTTACCGCACTTGGTGGCTCAGTCAGTTGAGTATCTGGCTCTTGGTTTTGGCTCAGATCATGGTCTCAGGGATGTAGGATTGAGCCCTGCATCAGGCTCTGGCTAAGTACAGAGTTTGCTTAGGATTTTCTCTCTCCTTCTCCCTCTATGTGTGTGCATTCTCTCTGTCTCCTCTCTCTCTCAATAAGTAAATAATAAAATCTCAAAAAAAAAAAAGTTACTGGGGCATTAAGAAAGGACAAAGAAGAGGCTAGTAAGTAACTTAAGTTTACAGGAGAAGTTCCATTGCCATTAAGTGGCAATAAAGAAATAGTTTTCAAATCTATACTAACATTCTTTTCAAGTGGTTTAGGGGAAAAAAAAACACCCAAAAAGAAAACAAACCAAAAAACTCTTACCTGCTTTTCTAGAAAGTGTGCAACTCTGGTCCTCTGTTCTTTTGGAATGGTAGGCAGAACCTTATCAGCCATGCTAAAGTCCCTTCTCATGACAGCTGTCTGGTATTCCAGCACTGAAACCAGCAGAGAATAGCTAACAATGTTCAGTTCTTTATCCCCCAGATAAAGCCTGTTGTCTTTAGGAATATAGCCCAGGAGATACATTGTCCTATAACAGAAATAGAAATTAATTTAGGAGTAGGCCCACATCAGTAGGTAAACACATACACACACACTCTCTCTCTCTCTCTCTCTCTCACACACACACACACACACACACACAAAACCTGCCTCTTGCTCAAAATCTTCTCACTTTGATTGAAGCAGTTTTGATCAACAACAGCCAATGTACTAAAACTATACACTGAAAAATCAAGGCTCTTGCTGCTACAAGCCAGCAATAGATTTTGTTTAAAAAGCACAATTCTAAATTTAGGATGCTGAGACAAAAGCAAAACAATACTCAGTTACCTATCCAAGTGGGCAATGGTGACTATTTCTCCTCCAACATAATAATTTAATCTGTTCACAGAACTTGTGTAAATGAAGCAATCGCCTACCCACAGCCCTGTTTTCACAATTTCCTGAATCTCACCAAGAACCTGCAAAGAAAAAAAGTCTATTATGAACTTACAAGTATTAGAAATCCTGTCAGTAACAAAAACTGAATATGACTGGGGGTGATAAGGTAGAATAAGGAATACAACGTAAAATCCTACTTCAAGAAAGAAAATATTTCCTTGGAATTTCTATCTTCTTTCTCCATGTAAAAACAGATTCCTGGCTGAGTATATTTGTAATGTAGAATCTCACTGCTGCATCAGAGCTGTGATCCAAAAAGTGGTGATCTAAACTCACACACATGAAATTGGAGAAGTATTTCATAAAATCTTCCAGGACCATCTCCACAACAGATGATTTAACTTAACCATTTGAGAGCTCATTTAAATCACTCTGTGTAAACTGTCTTAAGACCAAAACACCTTCTAATTTCCTTACTAAAAGATACCAAAGTGAATCTAAAAACTTCCTAAAATCAAAGTACAAATTTCTTTTAAACATACATACTTTCAAACTCTGATCTTTCAGATAAGACTTTAATTTTTGCATTTCACTGTAATTAGTTAAATGTTACTTTCCCCAAACCTAACTTAATAAAATATTAAAATCAGTGAAGTTCTATTATATGAATATAAATCATGTAAAAACAAAGCTAAAATTGTGTTGGCCAATTACCTCAAAGGCATCTTCAATGCCATCTTCAGTAACTCCCTCATGTGTTTCCTGTGCAGCCAAGACTTTTTCCGACAGATACTTCAGGATAAAAAATGACTCCTCAGTGGCAATACAAACCAGCTCTCCAGAGTCAGACCAGAAAATCTACAACATGGCAAACAAAACAGTTTGGGATTTCTAAGCGGTATGACAAACTGCATACACTCTGTTTCTAACAAGACTTGTCTTCTTATATTAGGGTAGTAAGTATGCTTAAATCAATTTTGTGTGGTACATACAATGTATATATAGATATATATTTACACACATATGTACCTATATATATGTATTTATTTGGAGGGTGGACAGGGCAGTGCCTCACTCTTTAGTCTAGAAATGGAAAGACTCAAAGGAGACAGGAAGGAAAGCTGTCAGTAGACACTGAACGTGCTATAATTTAGCAGCAGTAGCCTAGTCCCTATTGCTCTAGGAAAGTGTTTTTCAGCTTTTTTTTTTTTCCATTATCACCCCCACCCACACCCAGTAAACTTTTTAGACATTTTTTACCCTCATCTCACCTATAAAGTTGTAATACCATGGATACTATATATATATGCTTATACATACATAACACATACACATAACATATATACATACATATAAATATGCTTTATAGATAAAGAGTGAATTTTCTTTACTCTCAGTAACCAATTTTTGTCCTGTGGGGCCAAACTCAGATTGCATGCTGTAAAAGACACAACCAGGACCCTAGGGAGGTAGATTTGTCTCCGGAGAATTTTGTGACAATGATAAGTGTGGTCAAAGAAGCAGGCAGTTCCAAAGGTAGAAAGCTCTGTCACTAGAGGCATTTACCTGAAGTTTCAACAGCCATCATCAGGTAAAGCATGAAAAGGCTTTCTGAATGGTATGGGGCTCCTAGGCCTTTCCAATTCAAGAGCTCCCTGACTTCCTGTCTTGAAAGTATACTTTTTATATTCTGTCAGATGCCATTTAAAATATGAATAACACAGGCACCTGGATGGCTCAGTTGGTTGAGCAACTGCCTTCGGCTCAGGTCATGATCCTGGACTTCCAGGATCGAGTCCCGCATCGGGCTCCCAGCTCCTTAGGGAGTCTGCTTCTCCCTCTGACCTCCTCTCTCATGCTCTCTCTCACTCATTCTCTCTCAAATAAATAAAATCTTTAAAAAAATAAAATAAAATAAAATATGAATAACACTTGGCATTTGTATAACCTTTGGTGCTTTTCAAAATACCCAATGTCTACTGCCTCATTCATATACTACAATTCTGATTTTCTAAGCAATCTTAAAGTAAATGGTACTGTGTCCAACACAAATGGAACCAGGAGAGCTGGGTACAAAGACACTTCTTTGCCTCGGGGGACCGACGGTTCCTCACAAAGGTGCACACTCCAGAAGTAACAATGGAGGGAAAAACTCACGTGTTTGGGCTGAATTTCAATTCTGCGTATGAGTTCGGTATTGTCCCAGTCATAGAAAGCTAAGCCATTTACAGATCTGACTCCCAGTAAGAAGCCTCCATAGATACCTAAAAGGAAAAAGGATTTTGGTTTAGATGTTTCTGAGCCATTGCAAAGCTTCTAATATTGTGTCATAAATAAATAGCACTCACTTTCTGCTCCAAAATCTGGTTTAAATGATTTTTTTTCCTTAAAGTTCTTAAATATCTTTACAACACTGTTGCTCTCTCTTATTGCATATCTGGCGGGAAGGAAGGAAAACATGCATATTATATACCAAACCATACTTTCATAAAATGTTAGAAATATTTTCAAATATATCTGAGTAATGAATTATGGGTTTTACACTATTACACACATTATTAGGGTTTACAACTATTTCAGAAACTGAGAAAGACCCACCATCCCTCAAAAAGTGAGTGATTAAACCAAGTATGATATATTCATACAATGGCGTATTACTCTGCAGAACAGGGGACCAATTACTGATTTATGCAACAATATGGATGAATCTCAAAAATATTACGCTAAGCAAAAAAAGCCAGACACAAGAGTGGATACTGTAGGACTCCATTTATATTAAACTCTAAGGACAAATCTAATCCACATCGTGACAAAAAGCACATCAGTGTTTGGGGCCACAGGAAAGACGGTTAAGGGAAAACAAAGGGATTTTCCAGGGATGACAGAAATGTTCTATGTCTTTATTGTGCTGGTGGTTACAGACTATATCTATCTGCCAAAATTCACTGAAACATACATTTAAAGTAGTGCATTTAATTTTGTATAAATTACAGCTCAATAGAGATGATTTAAAAATAAAAACTTTAACAAGCGGCTCAGCCATTTCTGGCAACTATTTAGAACATTGTGTATATTCAGGCCTCTTGAAAAGAGGGGCTGTGGCTGTTGCTGGATAATCAAGAGTATTTAAGGAAGTGATCTGATGAGTGTTCCTATCAAGACAGGAAAGATGCTGAAAGGGCCTTAGCTAGATAAAGATTAAGAAAAAAAAAAGCAAATTATCAAAACAGAGAGGTATGTTAAGAGTGGTAAGGCAATCCATGAACTGTAATTGTTTTTAAGATGATATCAAAGTACATTTTAGTATTTGGAACAGTGCATGTATGAATGTATTTAGGAAATTTATGAAAAGATCAAAACAAATTCTCAGTATATCTTACTGTTAAAAAACTTAAAAACATGCACCTTATATGCAAAACCGAGGCTCACTGTTGAGGGCAGGGGCAATACAAAATATGGAGGAAACAAAACTAAGAAAATGGAAGATGTAATTCAGTTGTGTGGTCAGAAAAAACCAGCCCTAATATTTCTTACATGCACCAAAAAGGAATCAAAAGGAACCACTCAGTAACCAGTATCTAGTACAAATAATGATAATTAATTAGCACCTGGTATGATAATTCAGAGTTAAATGATTTTTCCTGTTTTCAATGAGAATATTTTGTGAATACTCAAAATTTAGACAGAATTTAAGAATGGGGGTTGGGTAACATCACAGAAAATGAGTTTTAAAAAAGATTCAATGAAGTTCTCATCAAGATGACATCAGACTACACTCTCTCCCCACTAGCTCAGGACCTAGCAACACTTCAGGACACCAGGGCATGGAGGAGCCTCCTTTGTCTTGAGCCCATCTATAAGCACCAGGCCCTGCCAAGGGCTCCATCAAGGAAATGGGTGCTGGGCCCCCAATTTAATGGGATTATTAGATGAGCCTGAGTGAGCTTGCTGAATAATGAATACAGACAGGGCAAAGGCAGCACTGGTGAGAACTGTTCTTGAACACAAAGAAGCACAGCCAACACTGAGCCTTTGGAACATGTTTCATACAGCTGCACACAGATCACCTATCTGCAGTCGGGGCCAGCTGGAGAGCACAAACCAAAACTTACTCTGAAGAATCGTGGGCCCATGCAAACTCCTGGGCAGACCCAAAGCTTTTGTTTCTCAATGCCATTGCTGTATAGATGATATATTCACCATCACCACACACCACAACAAACCTGGAAATTATGGAAGCCAGGGAGAGAAGTAGGATCAATAACATGTGGAAGTTATGAAACAATGCTCATCTTCATAATAAAATACTTCTAATAACAAATGCTATTTTAGTTGACTGTTATAATTGAATCTAGTATCTTTTAAAGTTATACATTTCTTCAAATACAGAGCTAG
This sequence comes from Lontra canadensis, assembly GCF_010015895.1. Lineage (NCBI taxonomy): Eukaryota > Metazoa > Chordata > Mammalia > Carnivora > Mustelidae > Lontra > Lontra canadensis. The sequence continues at coordinate 9,209,109 of NW_022631032.1, read as the reverse complement.
ACATAAATATTCTACACAACAATTCCAAAAACATAAAGATAGGGTTTTGCTGAAAATCTGGTTGCAGTGGCCTTCTCTTATAAACAAAGGAGACTTGGGACAGGAAGAGAAGAATGGCTGGAGATGAACAAGGGCCAAGATTCTAATAATTCAACTAATTTTCAAGGGGGGGAGGAGCAGTGATAGACTCTTAAGCAGACTCTACACCCACCCTGGAGCCCAGTGTGGGGCTCTGTCTCACAACCCTGAGATCATGACCTAAGCCAAAATCAAGAGTCAGACACTTAACTGACTGAGCCACCCAGGCGCCCCTCAACTGATATTTATTGAGAATCAAAATGCCTAGCATTTAGCTCATTACAATTATACCATAAGAAAGTATATTTATACAAATATATATAAATATATTATAATATATATTACTTATAATATATATTATACATATAAATACATTATATTTATATACATAAATATAAATATATTACATTTATACCATAAGAAGACATAAGAAGGTGCTACTCTGGGGTGCCTGGGTGGCTCGGTTGGTTAAGCATCTGCCTTCGGCTCAGGTCATAATCCCAAGGTTCTGGGATCCTGCACTGGACTCCTTGCTCAGCAGGGAACCTGCTTCTTCCTCTTCCTTTGCCTACCTCTCCCCCTGCTTGTGCTCTCTCCCTCTCTGTCAAATAAATAATTAAAACCTTTTTAAAAAAATTGTACTGGTTGCTGTTGGACTACCAATGGTAAGATTAAAAAAAAAAAGTTTTATGATATTAAGGGAAAAAATATAAAATGAATTCTTAATTTTCCTAAGGAAATTATATTACAAGTAACTATGGATATCATTTACTAAACAAGTCATATACTTGGTTTACAAAGCTTGTCTTTTTCAATACTCAGAACAGAATTTTAAGATGCCCAGATCTACTGTAAAGTAACTTTTAAAGATGTACAGGTTTAAACTCATGCTTGAAACTCAGGATGTCTGGTGCTTTCTAAATCTTAAGAAACAAAATGATGGTTCAAATTATAGATAAGAAGCAGAATTATTATCAATCCCCCAATGTTTTCAAAAGACATACTTCAGAGTCACCTATTCTTAAGTTAATTAGCAAGTATTTAGAGCACCTAGTCTCAGGATAAGACATGATACCTGCCCTCAAAGCAGCACAAGAACACAAACCCAGCACATTTAAAATGAATAAATAGAAAACTATTTAACTGTTCAAAGTTGTACAGTGGGACAAAGCCAGAAAGGCAAATATGCTTTTAGCTTGCATGCCAACTCAACTGGCTGGCATGTTGGCAGCTGTGTTGAGGAATCCAGGGCAAAAGCTCATGAGGAATGCCCACCACAGTGTAGGGTGGTATATGCTGTGGATATGCAAGCTCTGCTCTAACATACTCAGAAGCCCAGGAGAGATTCTGGTGATGGCTTACCGCCCATTAGGATTGTGTTGAATAGTCTGGGGGTATATTTCACAACTTCCCATATCCTTGACGGCTAGTGGCAGTCTTTCTCCATCTTTAATTTCAGCATCTCCCATTGCTTTTAGGTTGGCCTGCTGTACTTCTGAATGCTTGGCCCAAATTATCTTTCCATTGGCATCCATGGACATGGCAGGTTCCTCCCGACCAAGCTGGAAAAATGACAAATGGCTTTTAGCAATAAAAGAAACCAAATAAAACCACAAAATAAACATCTTCTATTTTCATTTAACAGAGGGCTCCTTTCTTCCACTTTAATCCAGTGCTTAATCTCTTGTGCTTAATGAAAGAAGAGCCAGTTTAATAAAACTGGTAACTTAGAAGATGACTGTACTAAAAAATAAGGAAAACTGCTTCCACTGTGTTCATTTTATTCAGAAAGAGTATAATTAGAGATTACCTTAACAATAATGCTCCCTTCGTCATAGCCCAAAGCGACGTTGTTGGACCCTCTCAGACTGGCCACACACCACACCCTCTCCATTCCATAATTCAATGTGCTCTCAAGGCGATACGTGCTTGAATGCCAAATACGCACAGTTCCTAAAGAGAACAATGTGAGTATTCCCTTCTAATGAATATCTAATGATGAACTGTGTCAGGTGAACCGACCAAAGGGAAGTCTTTTTTTATTAGTTTCCTGGTAGCTTAATTTTTTGATCTATAATTTATACAGGTGATTTTATAATACAACATAAATACAACAGAAAATTGTAAGAAACCAAGAAATGTGATTTTCCATATAAAATAATGAATTTTCTCAGCACGGTACCTACTATGAACCTGCAGGTGCTTTACACACATGATCTTTTCTTTTCACTAGAATCCTATCAGGTGGATATGTCTGTTCCCATTTCATAATCTGCCCAAACCACATATGCATGAAGTGGCAGCACCTGAATATGACCCCAGGTTTTTGGACTCCAAACCACCGACCGTTTTTTTCACAGTTTTTCTCTATATAACTTAAATAAGAGGACTTCTGGGTCCTCTTATTTAAGTTATAGTCAAAATGCATTAGAATGATGATGACGGGGGCGCCTGGGTGGCTCAGTGTGTTAAAGCCTCTGCCTTCGGCTCAGGTCATGATCCCAGTGTTCTGGGATCGAGCCCCACATTCGGCTCTCTGCTCAGCAGGGAGCCTGCTTCCTCTTCTCTCTGCCTGCCTCTCTTCCTACTTGTGATCTCTGTCTGTCCAATAAATAAATAAAAAAAATCTTAAAAAAAAAAAAAAAAAAGGAATGATGATGAAGAAGAAGATAACAATGCCCCTTCGCTCTGTTATAGCACAAATATTCTACTCTAATAAAAAGAGCAAAATTCTCAGAAACCTCCAATTACAATGCAAGGCACTACCTGACTTAAGTAACTATTTAGTAATTACAAGCACAGGAATAAACATACATTTCGAACTTACCATCTTCTGAACCTGTGATGATGATTGGCAACTCAGGATGAAAACTGGCACAAGACACATTTTGGGCATGTCCCTCCAGTGTCTGTACACATGTCTTATTCTGTAATCAAGACACAGAAAATATTTTTAGTGAAAAACAAGTAACTCATCCTTAATTTTTCCAGTTTGCAGATACATAAAAATGAGAGCTGTTATTTTAATCTAAATAATTTTTGATACAGAAATTTTGAAACACAATTATCTGCATAATTTCTCTAATTCTTTGACAACACAGGGAAATAGAATTTTAACTATCACATTTAAAGAAGAAAACACACACACCTCAAAAGATCTGGTTTTCGTATGAATATTTTCTCTCCCAAACATCTAAGATAATATCTTTAATAAATTTATCCTATACTTAAACACAAATCTGAATAAGGTTCTAAGTAACAGTGATTTTCTAGGCCTCATTTTATTAACTGTTTATGGAAATTTTGATGTGAGAAACATAACAGAAATTTAATCTGTCTCTGAGAGATAAAAAGCATAGTAATAAGAAGTAATAACTAGGTTTACAAAGTCTATGTGGCAAAACGTCTGTAACATGGGGATGTCATGGTATTATTCATTTATCTGCTAGTTTTCAAATATGGACAGAAGTCTACCAGTGAGGATACTAGAGGGTGTAATAACTTCATTTTAGTCAAAATATTTAAATTCCTTTAATTTCTACTATTAAGTAAAAAATAAACATAATGGTGTTTTATTTTAAAATCTCAATAGGCATTTCTTTCATTTTTATGGAGAACTCTAGGACAACCGTTTAGAGGCAAATACTGAAGACTTAAGTTATTATGCTCTCAACAGAGTTCAATAACCCAAGTCTTAAACAGTGAAATCCATGTCTAACATATGATAAAGTAAGATTATGAAAAAATTGTACCTGATAGTCCCATATTTTAACAAGACGGTCATCTGCACCTGAAATGAGGTATGGTTTGTCGCCACCACTGTAGTAATCGATGCAATTCACACCTTTCTCATGTCCCTCCAGAGTGAAGTTTGGTGAGGAAGAACCCAACTGCCATACCTTTAAAGAGCAAGAGCATCTGCCAGTCAATAAGGGGCCTTGCTTTTCAGAAGGCAGCTCCATCACACTTCTGACATATTATATAAAGTGCCAAAGCCCAGGACAGGAAAACTAAAGAATGTACATTTCTTTCACCCATTTATTTCTGTCCTTTCTCACTTTACTTGACTTTCCAGGGGGCAGAATAACTATAGTATTCTCCAAAAATGCCAATTTCCAGGCTTTATCTCTAGAGATTTCTCTTTATCCCTATAGTTCCCCAGGAATCTAGATTTTTAACAGACATCCCAGTGATCCACAGGTTATAGTCTAAAGAACAGTAAGAAATGATTTTACGAGAATTTTAATATAAAGATAATGAAAGTGGATTTAGTAAGGTATATTAAAAAGAGAAAATGACCACATAACAAAACATTTAAAACATTTAAAGTATGGAAAAGTAGTCAAAGTTACCATAGCGTAGTATTGAGCTTTATCTTTACAAATAATTATTGAGTGCCTCCTACAAAGGAGGCCCTCTGGGAAGTATAAAGATGCATAAACAAATGTTTACCACTGACTGTATACAACAAACTTTAATTGAGCCAAAGGTAAGACAATATATGTTCTCAAGATACACCTTTTAGTGAAGAAAGTTCGAAACTAATTTCAAAGTTTTCAACCTATGTCAAAAGCAAGGACAATCCAGCAAAAGGGAAAAAAAAAAGTAAGGTCAAAACCCTAAGATATTTAGACAGATATCATTTAATACTCAATTACCAGACAAGTAACATAACATTTTATGTAAGTTAAAGGAATGTTATATAGATGTAAGCATACACACGTAAGTAAAAGTTAGTGCAATATAGCATTTTAAACCTATGCATATAGAGACATTTTAAATAGCGTAATGGAAAAGGGAGTATGACTACCACTCATGCGACAAGTATTAAGCGTTTAGTACAAGCAAGGCACTGTGTTGCTTGCTACCGAGTGTCTGTTTGAGGGAGTGGGGGTGACACCCAGTTCCTGCCCAAACGTCAACATTTTGGGGGACAAAGATTTCTGGAGACATATTAGATAGCGCTCAAAACGAAGGGCATAATAAAGACAAAAAGGAATGGAAGGAATGGGATGAGCATGATTGGCTCTGTCTAGAGGTGAAATGGATGTCTGAAGAGAGCCTCTCAGAGTAAGTAATTGTGCTGAGCCTTGAAAGATGAGTAGTTCTCCAGAGGAAAAAAAAAGTAAAAAAGGGAGAATAAAGAGCATTGCAAGCAGAGGTAACAGTTGAATGAGGGTCTGTGTACATGCATGGCATTTCTGGAGAATGGTGGATAGACCAGGATTATAGGAGATATAATATTAGCTGTGGCTAGTCTTGCAAACCCTCATATTCAACAGTAAGGTAGTGGAACTTTACTCTTACACTGGGAATGGAAAGGTGAAATCCATATTTTAGAAAGACACCTGGCAGTAGTACAGAGAAATGCAGTAAGGAAAAGAGAATGGAGGCAGAGGAAATTTTAATGTAAAACAGATTAATAATAGGCAGATGTCAACAATGAATACACTAAAAGGAAACAGGAAATAGAGGAAATACACAAAAAGGAGAGGAAACAGAAGTAAGAGGACATACTGGCATCTTTCTTATTCTGGGTTTGCAGTAGTTTAAAAGTCTTAGAATATATTGCTTTGACACAGAAAAACACTCTTCCTGTTAAGAGCATCAAGTTACCACAAGTCCTATTTTGATTTCAATATGAGCTTTTAAGAGAAACTTCTAAGCAGGAATAAATTCCACGGGCAGCCAGTAGTAAAATATCTCGAACAACTACATTTCACCATCATAATGGATACAAAGAGCAGGCACCCTACCTTGATGGTCCTGTCCAAAGACGCACTGGCAAACTGATTGTTATCTTTAGGATTGATCACAATCTGCATAACATAATGGGTGTGTCCTTCAAACACTTGTGAGCAGGACCATTTTTTATCCCAGTCCCAGAGCTTAATAAGCATGTCGTCTAGACCAAAAGAAAGTCTCAAGTTAGTTGCCATTTATATTTCTTTCATTTAGAACTAAGATGCAGTCTTTGTGCCTTTTAAGGCAGCAAATCTAAGAGAAATCATACATTCCAAGGCTTAAAGAAACAGAATCAGAACTGAACAGATTTTTCAAAATCCTTATTTATCCTAAGAATAAACTTAACTCCCTACAGAACAGGTGAGATAAGATAGAGAAATTACTACTAGTAGACACAAAAATTTCATGAAAAATTTTAAGAAAGACTCAAGTGGGCTTTACAGAATGACAGAAGAGTAACACACGTCTGATCAGAATCTAAGTATGGCTGAATAATGACGGCAGTGACTAGGGAATAAGCATTTCTCTTATAAGAATGGTGGGAAAAAAAGCTTTGAATTACTTCTCAATTTTAACTTAAAAATGTTTCAAAGAGCTATTACCAAATCAGTTCAACTTGTTTTAATTCCCTGCAAAAGTTCACTGTTCTAGATACAACGCCACGGAGCAAACTAGCCTGAATATAAAGAAAAAAGTGATGAGGGTATGTAGCAATCTGGCAAAAACTCACCCACCAGCATGTAAATTAGCTTTGTGTTCGGCAGATGTTTAATCATCTAGACCTTCAGGCCTTCCCTGACAGAAACTGGAGCAATTGCTACACGGATCCTAAGTAGAGTTGATATTTCATTAAATACGAAAGCAAGCAGCACTGATAGCAGGGTAATGGATTTAAACAGTTTAAAGGCTGCTTGGAATTAGAACTCCACACGTAACAGCAGTGAAAGAATTGCAAGTCTCACTGAGTGCAAACGAATTACTGAAAGAGATACGCATGACCAAAAGGAGTCATTTCTTACCACTGCTCGTCAGAATGAAAGGCTGCGTTGGATGAACAGCAATACAGCGAATGTAGTCTGAGTGCGCTTCAAACATATGAACTCTCTCCAGAGTGTTGTAATTGAACACTCTTATCTGCATGTCATCCTAGAAATGGAAATTTCCAAAGTAGTATTGTTATAAAGTAAACTGTGCAAAATGGTGCAGGGGCGCACGGGTGGCTCCGTCGGTTAGGTGTCCTGACTTTTGATTTCAGCTCAGGTAGTAAGTAAACTCAGGGTCCTGGGATGGAGTCCCACATCGGCCTCTGCACTCAGCTGGGAATCTGCCTCTCTGTCTCTACCCCCTCCCTCGCTTTCTCTAAAAATAAATAAATAAACCTTGAAAAAGAAAGTGTACCATAGGCTCAAGTTATAAAGTCCATGCTTCAAAACGTTAGACTAATTAATAATCAAGAATCCAAAGCATTTGCATAATCACTGACCAATTAAGAAACTGAAGGAATTCGAAATTCATATAATTACTTACCGCTCCTGTCACAACCCAATTCTTTCTTGCAACAAACTTTGCAGCCCGAACAGGAAGATCACACACTTCAAATGTTTTCACCAATGTCTTTAAAATTTAATAAGAATATATACTTTGAGTTACGAGAAAATAACTGAAAAAACTACTATGTTACATTTAAAATATCCAATTATTTAGATCATTCCTAATTTAAAAATATTTTCAGGCTAAAACACAAAAACTCAACAATCAAATGAAAAAAACAGACCTATCATCTTTCCTTTAACAGTTTCAAAATTAAAATACTTATAAAGGATAAAAGAAAGCAAATCTCCACAAGATGGAATTCCAGATCCTCTGTGCTCCAGCCTGTCCTTCCCTATCTCCTTAGCCTTACCTTTGGCTACTCCCACCGTTACCTTTACTCCTCCTGTGCCCTCTGCCTGAAAAACCACAAACAGAACCTTATACTCCCCATTCATAACACAGCACCTTCATAATTATGTGTCTCATGTTAATCTTTTCTACTAAGCTCCCCAAGGGCAAGAATCCTGTTCACCACTGTATTCCCAGAGCCTAGAACAGTGGCTGGCAAACAACCAGTGTGCAGTAACTATTTGTTGAATGAATTGGCTCCTAGTTTTTCTTTTTAAAATTAAACCTATCAACTCACAAAATAAACTCATAAACAAGATCCAATTCTTTTGAACGCTTTAGCAATATGTTTCCGTATAAATGCTATTTACCTCTTTTTAGTGAAGCATGAAAACACAGTGATTTAGATGTCTCTTCAAGCTGCTCAAAATGGAATAATATATATAGAATAAAAGCAGAAAACTGAAAAAGCCTCTTAGAAAGAACAGGGATAAATGCATGTCTTTGTCCTCCCACTATGATGCCTTATTTTTTAAGATTCTGAGATTCAAACTATCATTTTGCAATCTCTCTTTTTTGTACCAGAGAGTAATGAAAAACAGTACAATCTTACTGATTAACCATGTACACTAAATAAAAAGAATCAAAACTAGTACACCTGAAACTAATGTTATATTGTATGTCAACTATACTTTCAAAAAAAAGTTGTAAGAAAAAAGAAACAATAGAGACTGGTTCATAAGAACTGTTGAGCCTACTCTGGCCTTCTGAAGCCAGACTTCACAGATTCTTCACACAAACACAATAAATGGGAGTGTCAGCTCTAACCTGTACAACTATCAGCTGACTACCATACAGAGAGCAGACACAACATACAATCTGTAAGATGACAGAAAAATCCACAAAAGCTCATAAGGAGCCAACAAATCCAGGGATCTGCTGAGCAGTACAAATAAAGCAGCTGCAGAACAGTCACGGTTAAGGTCCATGTTAAGTGCTGTGGCTGATACAAATGACACGAGAGATGGTCTCCGCATTATAGAAGCTAAACAATCTATAAAGAGGAAGAAACGCTACACACTCAATTTAACTTAATGTAAGTTAGGGAAATAATGACTAACACTTGTATGGGACTTTACACAATATTATCTAGTTTGATTTAATCCTTTTGACAATCCTGTGATATAGGGAAGGCAACAATATCCTCTTCATTTTAGATAAGTAACTGAGCCTTAACATGTTTAAGAGGTTTGCCCACATCATTTATTGAAGCAGGATGGCTTCAAACTGTAACATACTGATTTTTAACCACTGCACTCACCACCTCAAAGACTTATTTGAAATTCAAGTACATTTGAATTTACTTCCAAAAACGTTTTGCCTCTTTGAGGAATTTTGCTCTTAATATACATGAGTGGCAAGTAACTTCTGTTGGTTATAGAGGGAAAAAAAGAGGTAGAACCAAAAATAGACCAACCATTAAACAAAGACTTACTCAGTATCTACTATAAGTCTCACTGTCAAATAGGCACTTGTATGTAGTAACAGTGGAAAGTAAGACTAGTATAATCCCTACCCATCCCAGGACTGCATCCTTGAAGGAAAGAAGGAAATCAGAAGAAGTTACCAACAAGATGAATTCTGAAAGTGGAAGCAGGTGGCCCTGCCAGAGGGCACAAAAGAAAAAAAGAGGCAAACTGGATGAACCAGAGAGAGTTATGTTACAGTAAAACCGAGAGAAAGTTAAGGGAAGTACAGCTGGGATTTAGAACATACCACAATGAAATGACAGATCTGAGAAATGGCTAAATGGAGTTGCCAGAAGGTATCCCTAGGAAGAATTAGGATGTGTGGTGGGGTTTAGGGGAGGCACCAACATATCTGTTAAGCATAAAATCACAAAGATATTAAGTCTGTGAAAACAGAAGTGGATCAAAAAAAGCAGTTAGCATATATACTATCTACATTAAGACAAATGGATTCACAAAATGAAGAACTGAAATTGTAGAGGTTAGAAATCCTGATATAGTCAAATAGTGATAAATGGAATACTGATTATTCATTAGCTCAAAAAACAATTATTGAATACTTACTATGTGTCAGACAATGTTATCAGCACTGGCATAAAGCAGGGAACAAAGTGTTAATGTTTATAAAATGTCATTGATGGGGTCCTGCTTTAGTGTGCAGTCATTCTGTGCCACTATAGGGACGTAAGACTGTAAGGGTGATTTTAGATTTATTACTGACCTTGGTTCCTAAGCCTATTTTTCCATTTTAAATTACTCAATGTGAATTTTGTCTGGCTATTAAGAACTTAACCTTACATGTTGAAAATAATGATTGTGTAAGTAGACACATAACTGTATGGGCTGGTGCTCACTATATGTTCTGTATTTTGAAGGGAAACGATTAAGAACCATCAACAAAGACTGGAAAATAAGAGATAAACCAATTTGAAGGATAAATGATTTACTCAGATGATAAAGAGCAAAATAAGCATTTAAGGCAGATAATCTGTATAACGCATATTCTCATATGTGTAATCAAAAGCTGACTACAAATACTTCTCTAACACTCTATAATTTGAATAGTTGATTGAAAGTTACCTGCATATCATTATATCAATTATTTGGGAAAAAATAAAATTAAAAATCCCATTCTTAAGATCATTAAAATATTGACTGAATAGAAAATTAAGTACTATTCAATCTTTATCTATAGCAAGTGACCTTATATTGGTGGCAGTTTCCTTCATTTCAAAAAGATAATACTAACTTACATCAGAATATAACATTTAAGTATTGTATATAACAAGACTGAAACGGTTTCTTCCATGAGCGATAACCCCGTAACTGTTAGTTCCTCTTTCCTGAAAATACTTTGTACTAATTTATTTGAGAAAGCAATCTGCACACCTACTGGACTCTCTGTCTTCTCTTGCATTATAAACACAGTCTAATACACTGTTTCTAAAAAGTCCTTAAAAATTCCTACCTGTGTTTCATGATTCCAAACGCACACACTGCCATTGTAAAGACTTGCCAACATCCATGGCTCTGTAGGATGCAAATCCACGCTCTTAACTCGATCAGACCGAGCAGTTAGCTTTCTCTTTATATCAAGTCGCAGAGGCTAAGAAGAAACAACATAAAAAGCACTCAAAACATTAAATTGCTATGCCAAATAAATCATGTTTGAGATCTTAACTAAAAACAGTGCATTAACAGGCCTTCAAAAAAATTCAGTTTTTACTTTGCTGAACTGTAGACACAGTTTCAAGTCTACAGCACCCACTTCTTCACTCATACTAACATAAGAGTATTTAAATTTTTTTAATTTATAGTAGTGGTTGTCAAACTTTTTGGTCTCAGGACCCCTTTCCACTCAAAAAAATTTCCTAAAAAGCTTTTGCTTACATAGGTTGTATTTATTGATATTTACCAAATTGAAACATTAAAACCAAAACAAGTTAAAAATATTTATGTATTAATTCATTTTCTTTTTAAAAAGATTTTATTTATTTACTATTATTTAATTTATTGTTTATTTATTTAAATTATTTCATTATTTAAATTATTTATTTAAACTATTTAAATAAAGAGTAGGCAAAGAGGCAGGCAGAGAGAGAGGGAGAGGCAGGCTCTCTGCTGAGCAGAGAACCTTGATGTGGGGTTTGATTCCAGGACCCTGGGAACATGACTTGAGCTGAAGGCAGAGGCTTCAACCCACTGAGCCACCCAGGTGCTCCTATTAATTCATTTTCAAATAAAAATAAACTCATTACATGTTGACTTAACTATTTTAATGAAAATAACTATATTTTCAAAAGAAATTTAGTGAGAAGAGTGGCAATTTTTTTTTTTCACATTCTTGCAAAACTCTTTAACATTCTGTCTTAATAGGAGACAGCTGGTTTCTTGTATCTGCTTTGGCCTTCAATATGTTGTGATATGCTGTTTTGGCTGATGCATATGAAAAAAAAAAACTTGGCCTCACAAAGATACGTAGTTGGAAAAAGAGAACAATTTTATTTTTTTAAAGATTTTTAAAAATTTATTTGTGAGAGAGAGAGAAAATGCACAAAGAGTGGGAGCATCAGGCAGAAGGAGAAGCAGGCTCCCCAATGAGCATGGAGCCTGATGAGGGACTCATCCCAGGACCCTGGGATCATGACCTGAGCTGAAAGCAGAAGCTTAACTGACTGAGCCACCCAGGTGACCGAAGATAAATATTTTAATAACTTTTAAACATTTTTATAAAGATTTTATTTATTTATTTATTTATTAAAGAGAGAGCGAGAGAATGAATGAGCATGGAGGGGCAGAGGGAGAAGTAGGCGCACTGCTGAGCAGGGAGCAGATTAGGGGCTTTGATCCCAGGACTCTGGTATCATGACCTAAGCTGAAGGCAGACGCTTAACCGACTGAGCCATCCAGGCACTCTAATAACTTTTTTAAAATAGTTGTGAATAGAATATCCTTCACTTTTCAAAACTTGAAAAGTGGTAGCTCCTTAAAGGTTAGTTGCAACGTGAAATCTGAAAGCACATAAATGAACCTTTTATGAACTTTTTATACTTTGTCACATGAAATCTCTTGGCCTATTATGTATTTTGAATGGATCTCTAACCCATGCATCTTTTGTAACATCATGCATTGGTTATTTGGAAAATTCTGAATCAACGAATTATGCAAATCTTCCAAATTTTGACACATTTCATTATATAGTAACAAAAAGTCACATTCATTAATATCACCATCTACCACAATGGATAAATCTTCAAGTATTAGAAATCTAAACAGTTTAATGATAGAATTTTTCTAAAATTCTAATTTTCAATTCAAAGCACCAATTTTATCACTGGGAACAAATAATGTCAAGGACCAGCAAACGTCTTTCAGATTTTAGAAAATGTCTGCCAAATAATCAAGTCTGAACAAACATAGTATGTCAGTCACTGCTTCAAGCAAGCTTGTAACTTAACAGTATGCAACAGAAGTATCTTGTGCATACTTCTCATGTCATTACACAATATTTAAAAGATGTAGGCTCGAGTATCAAGATGTAATAAAACTAGCGTTTTTTCCTGCTTCCTCAGTGACATTCTTAAGTGAAACTGGATTAAAAAAAAATTGTGTGGTAATGAGGAATGTACTGTTAGTTCAATTTGATGACATTATACCAGCAGTTCAGTTTTATCTTCCATTTGTTTTACAGCAATAGTGCAAATTATCAACATAGGGAACCTCCTGGAAGACTATAGGGGACTCCTAGGAGACTACAGATCACACTTTGAGAATCTCTGGTTTACAGAGAATCTAGTAAGTAAATGTAAAATATCTACTAAATCACAAGGTTGTGCCCATGTCATTAGTGTCCTATCAGAAAATATTCTGAAGAAGTGTTATTCATGAAGTCTTAGTAATCCTAACACTATAATATCAATCAAAACAGTATAGCATTGGCATAAAAACACAAAGATCAATGGAACAGAATAGAGTCCAGAAATAAACCGATGCATATATGGTCAATTACCCCACAAAAAAAGGAGCCCAGAATATACAATGGGCAAAGGATGGTCTCTTCAATAAATGGTTTTGGGTAAACCGGACAACAATATGCTAATGAATGAAACAGAGGAGTGCCTGGGTGGCTCAGTTGGTTAAGTGTCTTGACTCTTGCTATCAGCTCAGGTCATTATCTCAGGGTTGTGAGTTTAAGCCCCCTCCCCTGTCAGTCCCTACACTGGGTGTGGAGCCTGCTTAAGATTCTCTCTCTCCCTCTGCCCCTCTCTGTGCTCCCTCTCTCTCTTAAAAAAAAAAAAAAAAAGAAGAAAGAAAGAAAGAGAAGAGACAGAATGAAACTGGACCATTATACCAAAAATTAATTCAAAATGGATTAAAGACTTAAATGTAAAACTTGAAACCATAAAACTCCTAGAGGAAAACATAGGCAGTAAGTTCCTTGACATTGGTGATGATCTTTTTGGATCTGACACCAAAGCAAAGGCAATAAAAGCAAAAATCACCACGTGGGACTACATCAAGTAAAAAGTTTCTGCAGAGCAAACTTATTAATAAAATGGAAAGGCAACATAGTGAATGGGAGAAAATAACTGGAAAACATACACCTGGATAAGTGATTAATATTCAAAATATACAAAGAACCCATACAACCTAATAGCAAAAAAATTAACCAAGTAAAAAATAGGAAGAGGTTCTGAATAGACATTTTCCCAAAGAAGATTACAGATGACCAACAGGTACACGAAAAATGTTCAATGTCACTAAACATCACAAATCAAAACCACAATAAGATATCACCCTTCACCTGTTAGAATGGCTATTATCAAAAAGACAAGAAATAACAAATGTCAGTGTGGATATGGAGAAAAGGAAACCTCTATGCACTATTGTTTGGAATGTAAACTGGTGCAGCCACTGCAGAAAACAGTGTGGAGGTCCCCTCAAAATTAAAAATAGAACTGGCTATATGACCTAGCATTTCCACTTCTGGGTATTTACCTGAAGAAAAATGAAAGCATCAAGTTGAAAAGACATGTGCACCGGGGTGCCTGGGTGGCTCAGAGGGTTAAACCTCTGCCTTTGGCTCAGGTCATGACCTCAGGATCCTGGGATGGAGCCCCAAATCGGGCTCTCTGCTCAGCAAGGAGCCTGCTTCCTTCTCTCTCTGCCTACCTGTGACCCAGCTCTCTGTCAAGTAAAAAAAAAAAAAAAAAAAAAAAAAAGACACGTGCACCCCCATGTTCACTGCTGCATTAGTTACAATAGCCAAGACATGAAAACAACCTAAGTGTCCACTGATAGATGAATGGATAAAGAAAATGTATGTAATATATGCATATTATACATAATATTTCATTGTATATATGTATATATTTATATATGTGTGTAATAATACTTATTTTTTGCATATGTATTATTATATATACATTGGAAGTAGTTGAATAAAAGCCTTGTGAGGTGTTTGCTTTGTCTCAGGAAATGATCTACACTGAAATTATCTAGTGATCTTCATTTTGTGTTGAAAAGTAACCTTACATTTCTATTCCATTCATGATCATTGTGGAAGATCATAAAAATAAAGATTCACACACACACACCCACACGAATATTATTCAGATATAAAAAAGAATGAAACCTTGCTATTTGTGACAACATGGATGGACCCTAAGGGTATTATGCTAAGTAAGATAAGTTGGGAAAAGACAAATACCGTATGATCTCACTTATATGTATAATCTTAAAACAAAAAATAAAACAGCTCAAGCTCATACACGCACAGAACAGACTGGTGGTTGCCAGAGCAGGGGGTGGGTATAGGCAAAATGGATGAAGGAGGTCAAAGAGTACAAACTTCCAGTAATAAAATAATTAAGTCATGGGAATATAAGGTATAGTTAAAAATACTGTGTTGCATACTTGAAAGTTGCTAAGAGTAGATCTTAAAAGTTATCATAAGAAAAAAATTATTGTAACCACATACGGTGATAGATATTAACTAGACTTACTCTTGTGATCATTTCACAATATATACAAATAGTAAATCATTATGTTGTACACATGAAATTACTATAACATTATGTCAATTATACCTCAATTAAAAAAACTGATTTCTTTGGAGAAAAGTATTTTGGCAATAATATTAATAAATGGTAGGTGAATGTGATGTGTGATCAATACAGGTTATACCCATATCCATGAGGGCCTTTGGAGACAAACAGGAATGTTTATAGCATTTTAATGGATTTTAGTCATAGGAACCTAATGTAACTTCATTGGGAACCTAACTAGTGAGTTACTTAGTAATCTAATAAAAGAACCTAATTCTAACTTAATTAGAACCATTTTAAACAAAAATTAAAATACTTTCCAGTCAGAAAATGCTACTAGTTTAAAACTGCTTTTTTCCAATCTAGATTCAACTAAACAGACAAGAAAATGATGTGAATAAGTATTTTCTCAATTCTCCCAAGGATACCATTCTAAGAGAAAAGTTAATTCATTATAAACAATGATGCCGAGGTTAGTAATCTTAATTTTCTCTTGAACACAGATGAGGGAAGACTGATTTAAAATATGTTTCCCCTTCAAAAGGTTTTAAACACACCTAAAAGTTTACTTGGCAAGTTACCACTGAATCTTCTTGTGATCTTCCACGATGGTCATGAATGGAATAGAAATTTAGGGTTACTTTTCAACACAAAATGAAGATCACTAGATAATTTCGGCATAGATCATTTCCTGAGACAAAGCAAACACCTCACAAGGCTTTTACTCATCTACTACTTCCAACCTTATTATTTCTTCTACAAATGCCTCCCCCACTTTTAGCAATACCCTAGATTTCTTTATTTGAAAAGATCGGAATTCTCTGGCTCTTCTCTACAATCACCAAAAAAATGTTTCCCCTGCCATGCCTTCCTCTTCATCTCAAACTTTCTACTTTCAAACCACCATCCTCACAGTTCTTGGTCATTCAGGGAAGCAGGACCTTTTACTTCATCCTTTTCTTAATTTTGCCTCATTTATTAGCATGACAAATTTCAACTCTGGTCTCTTTACAGTGAACAAACATGAAGTGTCTTCTGTGTGCCAGGAACAACAATGGGGGCTTTCATGGAAGCCAGCACGTCTCATACTTTTCCTGTAGCAAATGAGGAAATCCATCACTTATAAATTGTGTATATTTTACCATATGGGTGTTTAATGATTACTGAGTAAAAGTGATGCTCTGGAAAGGTGGGCTGAGGGACTAAGCAACCCTAGTGCACCTCCAAATACCCTCCAATTCACAAATCCCAGTTAAAAAAGCAGAGCCACGATCTTTTGCTATAATTTTGCCCGACATTTAAGTGACTACTTTCAATAAGACATTCTATTAGATATTCCAAAATACAAAGATATTTATACTGTACCCTTAATTCTAAATGTCTCCCTCCATTTTCCAAAAGCTGGATGCATTTGAGACTCAGCTTAAATTACTGCCACCAAAATAATCTTTTGGATTACCCTTGCCAGAACTATTCTTTCTTAAGGGATTTTAAGAAACCAATTTAAGAAGCTAATTTAGCTTTAAGAAGCTAAATATACAAGTCTCTTTTTGCTTTATAGAGTAGATGCTCTTCAGGGGTCTTTACCTCCACAGCATCTTATATATTTGGATATGGGGGTTTAAGGACAGATGGTATAATCGAGGTCTAGAGAATTATGCTGAATTCAAATTTCGGTTCCACCACTCATTTCAAATATGCAATACTGAACAAGTTTACTTAACTTCTCTGAGGTCTGACATACGTAAAAGAGGATTAATACTTTTATCTACGACTGAGTGTTATGAGAATTAAATTCAATGTTAAGCAGTTAGAATACTGCCTGGCCTATCATAACCACTCCATAAACATTATTTATAACTCATTCTCCCAGCTGCTGTAAGAATTAGGAGGCAAATGTTTAGCAAAGTGGATGGGCACATAGTAAACGCTCTATGGAAAACGAATAAATAAATCCACATTTTGTATCTCATACAAAAAATTTTAAATGCCTTAAAGAATGAAGGATATTTAACTATAAAATGTCCATTCCTGAAAGTACAGCACACTCCAGACCAGATCACTGGTTAACAGGAGGCAGAATAATTAAGAGACCTGAGATCTTGCTATAAGAGCTCTTAACCTGAGGACCCACAGAAGTTCACAGGTAAGAATGGGGGAGACGTGGTGTCTGAGTGAACCCACTGAAGTTTTTGCAACACTGTGTGCTTCTCAATCCATTTTTCTAGGAGGATCCATAACTTTCACCAGTTTCCCTAAGGATTCAGCCTCTGTTGTAATTCCAACTCTGCTTCAATTAGCCTTACACAAACTTAAAAGTTTTAAACTACAAGATACAGAATTTAGACTTATTAATCTCCAACGTCTCCAAGCCCTAGTTAAAAGAAGAGTGGGCAGGAAAACGTTTAAATATAAAATACTGACTTTTTAATATTTTTTTCAGAAAAGATATTCTTACACTATTGTAGTTTTTTCCTTCTTATTACAACACTCTTGAGCCAAAGTACTTTAGGGTATTTTGGGGGGTGAGACGGACAATATAAAAGTGCTGTCTGTCACAACTGCCATTCTTACCAGCCACTGTATTTGCAAATGCAGAAAACCACGTCAAACAGTTTTAGAAGCAACGTCCTAACCCTTCCTTGCCCCCTAGAAACTTAAAGTGGGATCCCAAAGCATTCTAAATTCTTTTGACATATACACTTTACCTAATTTCTGAAGGAGTGCTTTTCTGCTTAAGACCGTAGTTTGTGGTTAGCACCCACTACTATAGCATGAGTGTAAGACCTGCTACCGCCCTTTTAAGTGCCGAATGAGTAGGTTTGGCAAAGCCCCGGCATTGCCTCTCCACACCACCTCCGATTTCTGGGCCTCACCGCCGCATCCCTCACAGAACTCAACCTATACCAGGACCCCACAAGGCCTGAGGCAGCGGCCACAACGAGAGCCCAGGCCGCTGCTTACCGCAGCCCCCAGTCAAGAAGCCCAAGAACTCAGACAAAGAGGCCCCGCTCCTTCCTGCAGGGTCTGGACCTACCATCGCTCCGTTGGTCCGAGCCCGGGAGCCCTCACTTGCCACCAGCGACGCAGTCCCTTAGAGACTCACCGACCCGCGGACCAGAGGACTGACTGACGTGGAACTTCCGGGAGGCAATTCTCGCGATAGTGGAGGACAGGCTCTTAGCACCTGCGCAAACGCGCCGCGGGGGCTGACGTTTTCCAACACCCTCTCCAGTTTCCTAGGCAACGCGGCCCTCTTCTTGTCCCGAGCGGACTTGGAGCAGCTAGAGAGGGCGGGGTGTGGTCTTTAAGCCGGGCGAAATCATCGGAGGTTCCTGTAAGAAGACGAGAACTAGAAAACAAAGACGGGGGGGGGGGGGTATATATCATATATATATATATCATATATATATATCATATATAAATATATATATATCATATATATATATATCATATATAAATATATATATATCATATATATATATCATATATAAATATATATATATATGAAAAACGAGATGCTTAGTCCCTTTGGATGCTAACGGCAGGGGGAGCTCCCCTTCGGTGGAGCTGTGCCTTGAGAAGGGCTCTTGGCGTCCTTCCGACTCTGAGGGGAGGGATGGGGGAGAGAAGGTGAAGCAAGGCTCCAAGGCCTCGAGGCTAGAGTACGAGGCCCAGCGAGTTCTCTGCAAGCCCCGGACCGAGTGCCGAGTGAGGCTGGGAAGCAATAGCCAGACTCGGGCCGAGCTTCAGACTCGTGAGGTTGGGAGGAGGCCCGAGGAGATGGGGACTACTCCACCATGCATGATCGCCCTTTACTGAGCATACACTGTGTTATTCATTTATTTAACAAATACTTATCGATCTTCGGCTGTGTGCCAGGAGTACTTTCCTCTCAAATCCTCATATCGAATCTGAAGTAGCTCCAAGAAGTGCCTTGGCCGAGGCAGGCAGTAAGTGCTGGAGCCAGGGTTTCATCCCGGATTCTTAGCCCCCTAAGTCCCATGCTCCATGTACTACGTCAGAGTACCTTTTCGATAAGGTAGTTGAACTCTGGAAGGAGGACCTGAGCCACAGGGATCGAAAAAACTGCAACATATGAACGAGTACCTCTGTCCTGAGAGAAGCCTTGGCTTTTTTAGACCTCTGTATTTTCAGAAAGGCTAAAATTGGGTCTCTGTAGAAACCCAAATTGCACACGCTGTAAAATTGGGTCTCTGTGTAGAAACTGATATTCAGAGGGAGCCATGGACTCTGTATCAGGTAATTTGGCTTTTAGTGAGAGCTTTGCTGCTAATGTGATCTCTTTATGGGCCTCAGAGTTCCTCATATTAAAAAAAAAAAATAGGTTGGGGTGCCTGGGTGGCTCAGTTAAGCGTCTGCTTGGGCTCAGGTCAGGATTTCAGATTCCTGGGATCCAGCCCTGTCCAAGGCTCTCTTCTCAGCGGGAAGCCTGCTTCTCCTTCTCCCTCCCGCTCTGCTCTCTTTCGGTCAAATAAATTAAAAAAAAAAAAATTATGTTGAATAATTTCTAAAGATCTTTCCATTTCTACTATTCTGTTTCTGTGATATTTAATAGTAGAAAAGCGGGTCTGGAACTGGATTTAAATGCCAGCAGTTTTATCTTATGAAATGTAAATTGAGACTAATAATTGAATGTTTACTCTGTGAAGTGATTGAGGATCAGAAGAGTTAGTTGAAAGTTTTACAAATGCAAGCTATATCTAATTTACTTGATAGTGGAGCTGCCAATATTTCTGTCTCTCAGATACGCTTGCATTTGAGAAAGTATCTTCAGACTTGGCACACTACCAAGTAATACAAAATAAAATGACATCATCTCTATTCTCAAGGCACTCATTTGGGAATACTTAAATCTTTATGTACCATGGGGCACCCAAGGATTTATTTAGCTAGTATTGATGAGAGCTGAGCCCTCAATTGTCACACTCACTTTGACTATATCTTTTCTCATTTTGTCCCACGGCAGTTAACCAACATTAAGTCCTGCAGTTGTATCCTATAAATTCATTTTTCTTTCAACCATTACATATTGAATGTGTATTATATCTAAAGCACTATACGAGGTGCTGCCTGAAAAATAAACCTATAAAAATTTAGTCCTGGATTTGGCTGAGAGAAATTCCATTTTAAAGAAATAAGATTCTCACATATGAACAAATACATAAAATAACATTAAATATATGTGTATATTCCTATATTTTCAACTGTGGGTTTAAATCTTTTGTTTACTCTGGTTTAGAAGAGATTGGAAGGTTAGGAAAATAGCTCTGGGGAAAAACAAATATGGATAAGCTTAGCAAATTAGTAAAGGGTTTCCCAAGAGGTTGATTGCAATTGATCAACAGATCTTAAAGCCTTACCTGGTCAGTTTCTAGGATGACTCTTTCAACCCAGCCTTTTTTCTGCTGCTGGGGGAATTCCAAATGGAAGTTCAGCCAGCAATGCCTCTATCAGTACTCTGTATACACACCGTGCTCTCCCCATTCCATTCCCACCCCTTCATAAAAACTTGAAGTGAAAATAATTCCTTGAAGAAAAGTCTAGTTGGTATTTTGAAAAAATAAAACTTTCTCTTCCTTACTCTTCCTCTTCTTCCCTCTACCTCTGTGCACACACATGTATGTGTGTGTATGAGATCACTTAGCAAAGTGGTGAGTAGGCACACGAATAATAACCTGGCTTCACTCTTCAAAAGGAGGTCAGTTATGTACAAATAATGAAATAATATGCAAAATCTGAGTACCCCGAGAAGTACCAGTAAAGTATTCTGGAAATAAAATATCTAACTTGGGGTATCCGTTTCATAAAGGAGGCATAATTGGAGCAGGACTTTGAGGTAAAGAGTATGTGGTATGTTTGAGAACCACAAAAAGTCCAGTTTGCTTGGTATTTATTTAGAAAGGCATTGAGGGAGAAGACTGGAGAGGAAGGATGGAGCTAAAACCTGAAGATTCTTAAATAGGGAAGAATTGGGCTTTGATTCAATAAACAATTTGGAATCATTTGGCCAGAAAAGAAACCTGTTCATATCTGCACTCTCTAAGATTTACCTTTTGTTCATGTATATGAAGGAAGGGATTGAGACAGTGAAATACTGCACATGTTTAAGAGAAGTGTGAAAATAACAGTAACTATGAATAAATTTTATTGAGTGCCCACAGTGTACCCAGCATTGGAATATGCACTTTGCTTACTGTGATTCATACAGTAATATTAAAAGACATTATTTTCTCCCAACTTCTAGATGAGAGACTGAGGTCCAATTGGTTAAGTAATATCCTCCATTCCACACTGTTCAAGAATGAGTGACAGACTTGAAATATGAATCCAAGAGTATCTCCAAAATGAGTGCTCTTTTTACTGGACTGGTATTTCTTCCCTTTTCACCAAGAAGCTAGAATCAATGAGATACACAAATGATTTGCATTTGTTATGAATTAGTGTTGGGAGGCATCCTAATACTAATGTTTTGAGTCTAATGAACCTGGAGAACATATTTAATTAGAGAAATGGAGCCCGTAAATGACACAAAGAAGAAACAGAATAAGACATATAGGAAAACTGTATGCCACAAAAAGAAAAGAGAGGGAGGACATAATAGGTTGACCAGCACTCTAGATGACTTTAGAAAACTTAAGGAGGTTTGGTATTTGGGGGGAAAAAACTATTGACAATAAATTAAATGATTATGAGGACACTAGTAGTCTTCAAAAAAGTGTTTTCAGTTAAGTAATGCTAAGGGAAGCAGGTTTGCGAGAGGTTAAGATATGCTTGGATGGTAAGGAAGTGGAGGTAGTGAATATAATGTATTTTGCCAAAAGAGTAGTGTGAAAAGGGGTGCCTGGTGGCTCAGTTGGTTAAGTGACTGTCTTCAGCTCAGGTCATGATCCTGGAGTCCTGGGACTGGGTCCCACATCAGGCTCCCTGCTTGGCAGGGAGTCTGCTTCTCCCACTGACCTCTCTCCTCTCATGCGCTCTCTCTCTCATTCTCTCTCTCTCAAATAAATAAATAGATAAAATAAAATTTTAAAAAAATTTAAAAAATTTTTAAAAGAAAGAGTAGTGTGAAAAGGCAAATGTTGATGTCTCACTGATAGTGCATTGATTGTTTCTGTATTTAGGGTGTAGTTGACATTCCTTCATAGTAACACTCCAAATAGATGTATGCAAGTAAACAGACCTTTGCAGCATGAGTAGGAACTAGCCAGACAAATGTCAAGAGGGTATATACAGAGCATTTTAAGTGGAGGGAAGAGAGAGTTTAATTTTTCCAGAGAACTAAAAGTAGTTTAGCATGTCTGAGCCAGATAGTAAGAAGGGGGAGGATTGAGAAATGGGACTAGAAAGAGAGATGAAGCTCAGATCTTGAATGTCCATGATTGCCAGTTTAAGGAGACTGGACTTTATCGAGAAGGCTCTAGGGAACCATTGGAGAAGGTTAAGTAGGGTAATCTTCATGCTCCATTACTGATTCATCATTGCATGTCAGTTACTTTCCCTATTAAAGGAAATGTTAAGGTTATCAGCTGGATTTCTGCATGAAGTGAATAAAAGAGTTTTGACCACATAATCACATACCAACCATCGGCAGACTAAATTGAACTGAAGAACCACTGAGCTGTATTCTAGGAATGAAGCTTGTGGATGCCCAATACTAGAGGCAAAATCTTTGATTGCAAAAGCATCAATTAACTACAATGTGCTGTGCATTTCATATGATTACCTTCTAACAATTTATAAGTTGTTAAAACAAATTTGCTCCATGTGATGTGGGCTTGGGGATAAAGGAATGCTCACTTTTGTCTACCTGAAAGCATAAAAATCTAAATTTTTAGTCCTGTTTTTGCTGTGGATATAAATGTTACCTTTTAAGAGAATGCATACATTCATGTTTAATAAAAACTTTTAGAGGAGACAGAGTTTAAAATGAGCTTGGAATGAAATGAAGGAGGGGACTGTATAGATTGGAATTGCTAGACATTGTAAGTATAGTAGTAGAATTTTGGGAGTTTGTTGTTTAGTGACCTCCACAGTGTTCCACATGCCAGAACATTCTCTACTCCACTCTTCACACTCAGAACACTAAGACCACCAATGTTAAGTCTTGACCAACAGACTCTGGAGATCTCTGTCTCAAGGTTGTCTTGTGGGGAGACCTTTCCTGGTCTTGGTTACATTACCTGCAAATAGTGTTGGACAAAATGAACTCCAAAATTCCTTCCCACTCCAAGGTTCTTCCAATTTTTTAGTGTGATTCTGTGTTCTTTTCAAATAAGGAGGGCAAAAGGATGTAGGATGTATTAGAGACCTGTGTTTTTACTTCATGCATCAGTGCAGTAATCCCACATATTTCACAGCACGTATCACTTTTTCTCTGGAAGCCATATTTGATCAGCAAATTTTGGATGAGGGTTCATTATCCTTTGAATAATACTGTACACACCTGAGGGTCATAGGGCTTAGGGCAAGGAGCCTGATGGATGTGATGGGACTTGGAGCAGAGACCCAATCGTGCATGCTATGCCGAGGTCCTTGGTGAACATTTTTGGAAAACCAATACTTAAACTTTCTTTCCAGAGAAAAGATTTTACAAAGTTTTACATAAGCAAGTTGATAGGTTTAGAGCAATTATGTTTCCTTAAGAATTATGTCCCTGTAAATGACAGTGCTGCATATAAATAAATGAATAATAATGACAAGTAGCCTGGATATCTGGCATGTAGCAGTTACCTTTAAATTAATTGAAAAAAAATTTAAAGTAAAAGTGAAATATCTGGAGTGACAAGGCACTGCACAGTATAATTTCCATCAAATTGCCTTATTCCACTTTCTTCTAAAGAATTTGTCAGCTCAAGTTGATCTAAGGGCATTACTGAATTTGAATTCAAATGTAGTTCAAGCCCAAGGTTTAAAAAAATGAAGTCCTTGGGCTCTGAGCTCCTGATATGCTTTTGTACCTGAAGATGATAATCCAAATCATATTGAGCTGCACTACTACAGGACTTTTCATCTGATGTCAAAACAACTTCTCATTGATAGTGCTTGATCCATCACTAAAATCCAAATAAAGGTACTAGTGCTAGGAAGAAGAAATTGTTTCTTTTGCTAAATATGGCTATACTTTGGCATATTGTACATTGACAAAGAATGCAGATATAACTTTATCTTTAGAAAGTTTATATATAAAGCAGATGTTAGCTAACTGGATCATATATACATTTTATTTACACACATATATTACAGGTGCTTTTATTTGTATTTTCTAACTTTTCTCATAAACTTACTGTGTAAAAATTTTTTATGCAAATATATAGCAAAGGAGCTTGTCATTAGTGGGAAGCCTATTCTGAATCTGACTATAAAACAAATAAATACCTCTTATTTTCTGCATAAACCTGGATTTTCATTTTATAAAGCCCATTTAAGGTGCAACAAAATGATATATCAGGAATGAACAGTTTGCCAAAAGAGAATATGCAATCCCCGAGCGTTCCAGGGGATGTATGAAACAGGTTTTGCAAAAAGAAGTTCTCCATGGGGCACCTGGGTGGCTCAGTTGGTTAACCGTCTGCCTTTGGCTCAGGTCATGCTCCCTGCTCAGCAGGGAGCCTGCTTCTCCCTCTCCTGCTTCCCCCTTGCTTGTGTTTCCTCTCTCGCTATTTCTCTCTGTCATAAATAAATAAAATCTTAAAAAAAAAAAAGTTCTCCTATGGATTTTTTTAAGGTATATTCCTGATAAAACTAGACAAGGAAGCAGCTGTGCTGGAAGATTTAAACGTGCAGAGGCGGAATCGGTGCTGGGTGGCTCAGTCAAGCATTTGACTTCAGTTTGGGTCATAATCTCGGGGTTCTGTGATTGAACCCTACATCGGGCTCCCCACTCAGAGGGGAGTCTGCTTGTCCCTCCGTTCTTCCCCCTGCTCGTGCTCTCTCTCAA
Organism: Lontra canadensis; assembly: GCF_010015895.1. Taxonomy (NCBI): domain Eukaryota; kingdom Metazoa; phylum Chordata; class Mammalia; order Carnivora; family Mustelidae; genus Lontra; species Lontra canadensis. The sequence continues at coordinate 9,183,868 of NW_022631032.1, read as the reverse complement.
ATAAAACTTTTTTTTTTTCAAATAAAATCTTTAAAAACAAATAAACATGCAAGAGGGAAAGGTTGAGACAGGGATCAAGAAGGAGGAAGGATGAGAGATGCTTAAGGTAGCCCAGAGTTTTTATTCAGCTGCCACGTATTAGTACTGCCAACACCTGTGTTGAAATACCAGCACTAGATGACAGCTACTTTGAATGTCTCCACCACCCTAACTGATCAGGTCCCTCCCCTGGGCTTCTCCAGATTCTAGCCACTAAAGAGGTAACAAGTTACACAAGGGGCCCCAGGACCCTGGTCTTGTACAACAGCCGGCATCTGGTCTGATACCAGGAATCTTTTCTGTTTGATGAGTGCAGTGCTTTTGAGTACTGTCAAATATTTTGAGCATCAGTCCTGCGTATAAGGTAAGGATAAGGAACTGGTCCTCGATGCATCAATAAATGAAGAATCACTGAAAGGAGAAAGCAGGTGTTTTCCACCAACAAGTATCATATTCATGGTTGGGCAGATTATAAGGCAGGCTTGGTTCATCTTTGACAGCCACTTTCAACTTCTCAGGTATCCTTATCACTCTTTCCCACCAACTCTGTGTGCCACTACAGATCTTGTTCTGTAACTTTCTCAAATACTCTTCTGATGAACGTCTCTCCTAGTCCATCATTTTAAAGATTTTGTTTATTTGACAGAGATCACAAGTAGGCAGAGAGGCAGGCATAGAGAGAGGAAGGGAAGCAGCCTCCCCATTGAGCAGAGCGTCTGACTCGGGGCTCAATCCCAGGACTCTGGGATCATGACCTGAACCAAAGGCAGAGGCTTTAACCCACTGAGCCACCCAGGTGCCCCCCTAGTCCATCATTTTAAAGTGCAATCAATCAACACTGGTTTTTCATGCCTCTCTCAGAGTGTCCAGAATTTTCGAGTGGGGCCATCCCACTAAGAAAAGGATCAAATTCATTTTTGAATGGCAGTTGTGTGTAGAATTCCAGGTTAGCACTAATTTTCTTTGAGCATGTCAAAGCTGTATCAGTCTACCCTTTTCCCATGTGCTGTTAAAGGTCCGTTATCAGTTGCTCCTTTGAAGATAACTTTTTTCTCTGGTTGCTTTCCTAGATTTTCTTTATGTCTTAGTTTTCTGCAGTTTCATTATGAGCTGTCTTTCATTATGAGCTGTCTAGGCATGGGTTTCACTCTCTTCTGCTTAGAATCCAGCGAGTTTCTTAAATCTGTGAATAGATGTCTCTCATCAGTGCTGAGAAATTCTCAATCTCTCTGCTAGTTTCTCTTTCCTGGCACGGCAACGGTAGAACTTTGTACCATAGCCTCCACATCTCCTACTCAATTTTGTGTATCTTTTTTTCATTCTCTCTGTACTGCATTCTGTATAAGGTCTTCTGCCCCACCTTTCAGTTCATTATTTCTCCCTTGTATTGTCAATGTGTCACAAATACGATCACTGAGTTTCTATTTCAACTACTGTCTTTTTTTTTTTTAAGTTTGGTTCTTTTTCAGATATGGGGTATAACTTTTTATAGCCTCCTTTTAGTTGTTTCTAACATTGTCATTTATTTCCACAAACACATAGGCATAGTTGTGTTTTAAACCTGAGCCTAATAGCTGAAGTCGGTATGGGTTTACTACTTCTCTCTTGTTTTGCTGATTCTTATTCCCTTGATGCTTGCTTATCTTTGATTGAAGAATTAAGTGTCCACTTTCCTTAAATTATTTATGGGGGTACTCCAAAGCCTTGTTTGGGTGTGCCCTCCTCTACCCCCAGATCCTTTATTTTGGTTTTGCCAGGCAACTGTGAGCAATACCAATTGAGATCTCTTCACACCAAATTTATGGCTTACAAGTTTCTGACTCACCCAGGTTAAGTGTATACATAGTACAAGCCCACAAGAGGGTGGTCTGTGGCCACAACTTCTCAGAGACTTTTTCCCTTTCTTTTTAATTCTCTTGCCTTACTAATTGCCAAGGCAAGCTCTCTGGCAGCCCCCTGAGGTTGAGGGGTAGGGGAGGCAGACTGAGGTCTGGTTTATCCTTAATCTGCATGCATATTAATGTGGAGAAGTTGTTCTGTAATACTCATCAGTTTCTGTGGGTCCCAGGTCTTACTTGGTATCCACCCAGCCCCTAGGGGCCATAGCAGTGTTGACAGACAACATGGGTTTGGATCATCCAGGAGTCTTCTTACCATTTGGTAGCATCCACATATTGACCTGAAAATTCTTTATTGTGTTTTCAGGTCTTTGGTTATTATAAAGTAGTAGTGTTTATTTAAATCCATTTGAACAGCATTTTTTGTTTGTGTTTTTAGCAAGAGTGTTGATCTGAATAATCTAGCTCACTGTTACCTGAAACATGTATAACAGTAACATCAAAGCTACATTTTTATTTTTATATTTTTTTAAGGGAGAGAACATGTGTGTGAGTGGGGGTGGGGGGCAGCAGGAGAGGAGAGAGAGAGAGAATCCTAAGCAGGCTCCCTGGTCAGTGTGGAACCCAATGTGTTAGGATCTCCACGACCCTGAGATCATGACCTGAGTGGAAATCAAGAGTCAGATGCTCAACAAACTGAGCCACCTAAGTGCCCCCCAAAGCTATGTTTTTAAAGGAGGTAAGACAGAGCCCTTCCCAGTGTCCCTGAAAATTGACCTCATCTATGGGTGATGTGGCAGGGTAACATTTTGACACATCTGGCAAGACTTTTCCCTATATTTCTTCATATGCTATTTTCTTTCAGCATACCTCATCTTTGACTCTCCCACAGCCTCTACTGAATCATCTGTTTCAAATTCTCCCTCCATTTCCTCTGCCACTGCCGCCTCCCTCACCTGGATCAAAATACGAGGGAAAGGTTAACAGCAGTTACCAGTATTCCCAGATTAGAGCAGGATCTTCCCCCAAGGACAAAAAATGTACATACAGATACACTTTTTCATATAATTTCAACACTTTATGGAATCCATGTTAAAAACCCAAGCTCCACATCTATGATGTAGACATCACAATTAAATTCAACAAACATTCCTGAAGACCTCTTACATGCCAGAAATCATGAAGAGTTTTAGGGCTAGATAAAAAAGACACCATTCTTATCCTAGAGGTGCTTGAGCTTCTTATGATAATAAACTAAAAACATTGTCCTCACAAACATATCCAGGGTGATTACTCCTCAAAGGGATTTTATAAAATTATTTTGCCTGCTTAAAAAAAGCAGGAAGATTGGATGCACTCTAAATTCCATTTGCAGCAAAAGGAGTGGAAGCCTAGCTACAGGTTTTAGTGGCCTGTAGCCACATGGTCAAACAAGTGAAGAATGAATGACACAATATAATGACCACTCTGCAAGTGTCAGCAGCACTTACACAGAACCCCTGTACCCTGGACATGGAAGGCCATGTTGCCATAAGAAGTTGGGACCAATGACGGTGGAAGAAAGCATCCATGGGACACCAAAGGGAAATGCAAACTGCGCATTGCTACCAGGCATATTGTCTGCCTAAGACGGAATGTAAATTTTGCTTTGGGCATTAGGAAAGTAGGCATTACAAGTGTAGCCGCATCTTCCAACAGTCAAGAGTATTGTGAATAGGGCTCTTAATGTCTTATTGCAGCACTAGAACATTTTCCACAGATTGGAAAGATTCTCTCATCCCCTAATGATCTCATTTGCAATTCACTGAAAAGCTAGGATGTACAGTACCACCCTGAATGAGATTCACCAGTGAGCTAAGTTGGGGTAAGTTCCTTAGCCTGTGACTACATAGCGGAATTGCATCATACACTTTAATTTACGCAAATTCAGCTATTTGAGCTCAGAAATAAAGATAGCTTAAATAATATTAGCAGCACCTCTCTCTTTCTCTTGGAATGAACACAACTAGAAGTGAATCTGCTAGTCCTTCAAAACATCTCAGTTCGTCTGTATCTCCCACAATGACAACTGTTCCCTCAGTGAATGAGCGTCTAGGTAATTTTCCTATCCTACCTCAATAAATGCGATCCATCTGTTACCTAGAACTAACCCAGGAAGCAGTGATCAAGGGGGAAAAAGTGTTGTGTTTTTAGGTGCTGCTATGGATACAGTGAAGATCCCTGCTGTCCAATAAACTTCACTACCTATATTGAGCTCCATGAAAAAGGTGAAAACCAAAGACAAAAGGAATACCTAAGACAAAAGAAGGAGGGTGGCATACCATTAGCCTTGGGAAATTAAAAGACTTTCTTGAAGGAGGAGACACTTAAGAATGTGCCAGATTATCTCACAGTTGACCATCTGTCACAGAGTTTGGTGCTTTTCATCCAATAACTCTGAGAGCATCTCCATTTTATAGATGAAAAATCTACACAAAGGTTAAATAACTTGCTTAAGGTCACCCAATATGTGGTAGAGCTGGGCCTCAAACCAGGTGGGTACTGTAAGGTAATATTCCTACCTATTATAAGGATAATGCTAAGTTAACTAGGTTATTAGAACTTAATAATAAATGAGCACTCAGTAAATATTAATTATCTTCCCTTCTGCTTATATTGTATCCCTCTATAGCTCCTAGCTTGGAAGCAAATGTTTAATAAAAGGGCCACGAAAAAGTGTGGTAGGGGATGGGTTGAGCTGTGTAGGGAAGCAAAAATGGTACTATCACTGGGACTTGTCAGCGGACTCAAAGCAAATCCCATATAAAGATTTCTGAGAATATAATAAAATCAATATACACAAATCTGTTGCATTTCTATACATTTACAACAAATTATCAAAAGAGAAATTAAGAAAATAATCTCATTTACAATTGCATCAACAAGAATAAAGTTCCTAGGGATAAATTTAATCAAGAAAGTGGAAGACCTGCACACTGAAAACTATAAGACATTGGTGAAAGAAATTGAAGAAACACAAATAAACGGAAAGATATTTTGTGTTCATGGTTTGGAATAATTGATATTGATAAAATGTCCAAGCTACCTGAAACAAACTACAGGTTCAATGCAATCCCTAGCAAAATTCCAGTGGCATTTTTCACAGAAATAGAACAAATAATCCTAAAATTTTCATGGAACTACAAAAGACCCATATTAAGAAAGAAGAACAAAGCTGAGGCATCACATTTCTTAATTTCAAGCTATATTACAAAGCTATAGTAATCAAAATAGTATGGTATTGGCATAAAAACAGACCCATACATCAATGGAACAAAATAGCCCAGAAATAAACCCACACATTAATTTATGAAAAAGGAACCAGAAACATACAATGAAGAAAAGACAATCTCCTTAATAAATGCTGTTGAACAAACTTGACAGCCACGTGCAAAAGAATGAAACTGGACTACTGTCTTGCACCACACACAAAATGTGAGTCAAAATGAATTTAAGACTTGAATGTAAGACCTGAAACCATGAAACTTCTGGAAGAAAACATAGGCTGTAACATTTTTTAGATTGGTCTTGGTGATAATTTTTTGGATTTGATCCCCAAAGCAAAGGTAACAAAAACAAAAAACCAAACCAAACCAAAACAAAACAGACAAAAAAAAAAACAAGTGGGACTATATCATACTAAAAAGCTTCTTCACAACAAAGTAAACCATAAAAAAACTGAAGAGTTAACCTACCAAATGGGAGAAAATATTTGCAAATCATATATCTGATAAGAGGTTAATATTCAAAACACAGAAACAAGCCATGAAACTTAATAGCAAAATAAAAACAAAAAGCAAACAAAAAACCAATCCAATTAAAAATGGGCAGAGGATCTGAATAACCATTTTTCCAAAGATGACATGCAGATGACCACAGGTACATGAAAAGAGGCTCAGCATCACTAGTTATCACAAAACTGTCGTGAGATGCCACCTCATACCTATTAGAACGGCTATTATTAAACTATCATCAAGTGTTGGCAAGGAAGTGGAGAAAAAGAAACCCTTGTGCACTATTGGTGGGAATGTAGTTTGGTGCAGCCATTATAGAAAACAGTATGAAGGTTCCTCAAAAAATTAAAAATATATCTACCATATGATCCAGCAATTCCACTGGTGAGTATTTACCAAAGAAAATGGAAACACTAACTCAAAAAGTTGATGCATCCCCATGTTCATGGCAGCATTATTTACAAGAGCCAAGATATGGAAACAACCCAAGTGTCCAATAGTAAATGAATGGATAAAGAGACTGTGGTGGTAGTGGTGGTGGTGGTGGTGGTGGTGGGGTGTGTGTGTGTGTGTGTGTGTGTGTGTGTGTGTGTAAAGGAATATTATTCAGCCATAAAAAAGAAAATCTTGCCATTTACAATAATATGGATGCATGGATGCACCTTGAGAGCATTATGCTAAGTGAAATTAGTCTAAGGAGAAAGACAAATACCATGTGATCTCACTTATAGGTTGAATCTTTAAAACAAACAAACAAGCAAACAAACAAGTTCAACCTCATAGATACAGAAAAGAGATTGGTGGTTGCCAGAGGCAGGGAATGGGGTGGAGGGTAGAATTAATGAAGGGGATCAAAAGGTACAAACTTACAACTATAAAATAAGTAAGTCCTGGGAATGTAATGTGCATCATCATGGCTATAGTTAATAATACTGTCTTGTATACTGTCTTGAAAGTTGCTAAGAAATTAGATCTTAAAAGTTCTTATCACAAGAAAAAGAACTCTGTAACTATGTATGGAAATAGATGTTAACTAGACTTACTGTGGTGATCATTTCACAGTATATACAAATATCAAATCATTATGTTGTACACCTGAACTAATATAATGTTGTGTGATGATCATACCTCAATAAAAAGGAGTAAAAATTTGAAAAAAAAAAAGATTTCTGAAGAGTTGAATATAAGATCTTCACTGGGACATCCAAACCTACTATATATAAATGTTTGTTGATTGATTTCCAAAAAATACTTATACATGCATGTGGTATTATATTATATAGTATATATTAGTATATGTGTATATATAAATATATATTTTTAAATTTGGCTATCACGTGTGAGGAGTTACTTTTATTTTTTTTTCTGATTCATGTACAGTGGGTATTGTTGTTTTGGCTGTCTGTATACCCTTCCTATTTGAGGGAATTCCCCATCATCTGGCAGCTTGAGTTCAAGCATGGCCATGTGACCTCAGTACAACTCACAATGTGCTCCTGTCTATGCTGAATCTTGAGAGGCTGGTCAGCTGGTGATAATTCATGGTTAAGTCCCGTAACATAGAGGGCATGCACCTGTGCCGCAGAGTCTACCAACAAGATGCAGAAGCCTGATGCTCATGGCGCCTGCAGAGGCCATAGTACTGTGTTGAAAAAACAGATTCTGTGGTAGGTTAGGCCTTCTTCCCCAGCCCCTGTGCTTCATCAATGCTAGAATTGATGTCTGTTATTTTGAACCAAGAACCCTGCTTAGTGTGGTGTCCAATAGCCACCCACAAACATAATAATAATAATAATTATGAATAGAACAATAAACATGAATAAATATGAATAGAACAAAAACATGGAGGAAAAGATGGTATGATGGGCTCAACAGTAATTTTGAAACCTGAAGGAAAGACCCAAATATCACACTGATTTTGACAATAGCTAAAGCAAGTTTGGGAAGCAAGTAACCACTCCAAATTGGCCTTGGGTTAGGTCACCATTTATGGAAATAACACTTCTTTCTCTCTAGATGTATGGTCGGCAAGAAAACAACCAGAGTCAATCATAAAACCAGGCCTGACCCTTGGCTCTGTGTGGTTCAGTTGGTTTCTTGTTTCATTTCTTATTTTATCCAAAGCCAGGTCAGACTGCCCGGGTGGAATGTTCATAAAAACCAAAACCTTAGTGTGAACATTTTCTTTAAGGTCAGTGTAATTTACAATCTGTCCAGAGAAGCTTTTAGAGATGTAGAATGTGATGTGGAATGTGACTGTAATCCACAATGCACTCTCATTACCCTTCCCTCGTATTAGAAATTGATTCTGGCACAGCTCCTTCAGGTGGAAAGTGACTCTGTCAGCAACTACTGTTTCGTTTTTCACACATTTGGGTTCCCCCTACCAGAGTATTAAAGCCTCCTTAATGTTCCTTTAGGAAAGGTTAAAAACAGTTATCACCAACATTTGGAGTTTCATATCTCCCTGTTATTTCTACTGTGCTTTGCTCCTTGGGCAATTAGCAATCATGTGGAGTGGAAGATCTTTTCCTCAAATTACCTGAGCTTGACTACTCTGTATGCCAAGTGACCCTGAAGGAAAACATGCCCGAACAAGTCAGCCAGCTCTGGCTGTGGTTGGCAGCATTTATTTCCCTTTTCCTACCCTTATGGATCTCCCTTGTACTTTAGGAAAAGATAACACTGTCACCAAATTATTGACACCTTGCAACTTGACTCTCGGCAGATCCAGAGAACAAACTGGACTTCTTCCCTAGATGAGTTGAAGCTGACAGAGAGGATGGTCAGCTCATCTCTGTAGGTGGTCATTAACATTCTGATAACTTTCAGGATATTGAGTAGTGTGATGATTAATTTTATTTGTCAGTTTGATGAGATCACAGATGTCCAGCTATTTGGCTAAACATTATATCTGGGGTGTCTCCTGACAAGAGTGTTTCCGTATAAGATTAGCATTTGAATCGCACTGAGTAAAATAGATTTCCCTTCCTAACATGGGTGGGCATCATCCAGTCTGTTGAGGGTCTGAATAGAACAAAAACGTGGAGTAAAAGAAAATTTGCTCTCTGCCTGACTGCTCGAGCAGAGACATTTATCTTCTCCTCCCTCAGGCTGAGACTTACACCATGGTCTTAGGCCTTTGGACACAGATTAAATTACACCACTGGCTTTCTTGGGTCTCTGGCTTGCAGATGGCAGATCATGGGACTTTTCAGCTTCCATAATCAAATAAGCCAATTCTCCACAAAAAAAAAAAAAATATTAGGAGATACTATCTGTATATATATATAAATATATAAAAAACAGAATATATATATAATATATATATACATATATGTGTATATATACACATATATGTATATATATATCTCCTGTTGGTTCTGTCTCTCAAAAGAACCTCAGTGGATACAGATAGTATCTCCTAATAGTACCCATGATGCTTACTTCCTGATGCCATGCTTTTCAAGCTGTTTAAATTCAAGTATACCCCCTTTGTTTAAATATGAAACATTCTTTCACCCCCTATATTGAGCATTCCATCTTTCAGAAGTAGATGTTAAGTTTAATTTTCTTTAAACTTACTCATTTTTAAAGTTTCCAAATATGGAAACATATTGAACATGAATTTTAAAAATGAAGTAGATTCCTTGGAGCTTTGTGTCAGCCTCTATGGTGAGAAAGTACCTGGTTAACAGTCACAGATTATGACAAACATAATGGGTGGGCCTAACAACCATCTCAACCTTCTTAACGTCCTCCACTTTGAACACCAAGAAACTTTTCCAGCTTTTCCTGTAGTGAAGAATGCCCCTGTGCCATGCTATCACAGCAGCGATATGTAAGTAGATGTCTGCTGCTTTGCTTTCCCAATAAAGGGACAGACATAGCAACCTCAGTCTTTTTAATGTAAAATGATAATAGCATCTAGTTCAGGGATTGCTATAAGAGTTATAAACATATCATAATTGAAGATAACTTTTAAAAAATATTAACCAATTTTTGTACTTCATATTTCCTTTAACACTCATGCTACAATTTCCCCACTCCCTAATACATTTATTCATGGTCAACTCTTTTATAGTTACTACCCTAGGGATAGATGTACTGGTGAAACAGATATACAAGGAGTCCCTTCTAGACACTGAGTTGGTAGGAGTGAGAAAAGGAAGGACTCAGGACACAGACTAGAGAATTCAACAATTTCAGATGTTTTAAAATGTGTAAACATTAGTACTTGACTAATACTTCCAGAAAATTGAAGTAAATGTACTTTTCTTTATTCCTCTCCCTAAGTATAACAGACCAGCTAGGGACCTCAGGACCCAAATAATGACACAATGGCGAGTTCCTTGAATTGTCTTTTTATACTATATATCCCAGATTTGGAGCTGAAGAGACAGCAACTGGGAAACACTAATGGCCACAAACAATCAATCAATACACCAGGAAGAGGCAGCATAGAAAGGTAGAAAACTTTTAGATGATAACCTCTTCCCTCCAGCCAAACACCATAGAAAAAAACTGCTCCTCCACCCCAACTCATGTTAATAAACACTAAGTAGTGAGCCTAGACATCCACCTTCATCAAGCTGCAATGAGATGTCCCAACCCTCTTGCTGCAGTGGTGTCAGAGGTCAGTAGAGAGCTGGAATATTTATCCTCACTGGATGATAAAGAGGCCCACCCCTCCACAGTGTCAGCAAAGACCATATGGAAGCCTAGTCTTCCACTTTGATCTGTCAGTAATGAGGTACCCCTCCTTCCCACTGGGGTGGTAGCAGAGGAGGCCTAGTAGAAAGGCAGCAATAAAGAAAGCCACCCTCTCCTTCACCGTCATGATATTATTGGAGGCCATGTGGGGTACACCAATGAGACACTTCTACCCTCCCCAGCTAGAGAGGTATCAGTAGAGGCCTAGTGGCAAACTAGAACTCCTATCTCCACCTAACGGTAGCAAGGATTTTCTCCCACCCTGCTCTCAGATATCAGTGGAAGCTAAATGGGGAGTCTGGGCTTCCACCTATATCTGGCAATAATGATTCCCTTCTCCTTTCTGACCCTCAACCACAAGTACTATCAGAGGAAGTCAGCTAAAACAGAAGGTTCAAATAAGATCAGGGGTCAAATGTAATACCCAAATGCCCAGATTTTAAGTGAAAATTGCTCATCAATTTTCTGTCAGGGTGGAATGAACCAGGAACATTTCAGAGTGAATGGAAAAATACAATAGATGTCAAAATCAAGATGCTTGAAATGTTAGAATTATGTGACAAAGCATTTAAAGCAGCCATGATAGAAATGTTTCGTGAACAATTATGAATATGCTTGAAACAAATGAAAAATAAAAAGAAAGTCTCAGCAAAGAGACAAAAGAAGAACATTTATATCATTATAGTTCTGGAAGGAGAGGGAAAACAGAATGAGGCTGATAAGGTATTTAGAGAAATGATGGCTGGAAACATCCCAAATTTACCAAAAGACATAAACCATGAACAAATTTGAGATACTAAGAGAACTCCCAACATGATAGACCCAAAGAAATCCACACCAAGAGTACATCATAGTCAAAATTTGGAAAATTAAAGACAAAGAAAAAAATCTTGAGTACAGTAAGAGAGAAATGACATTTTTGGGGAAAGACAATTTGAATGACAGATTTCTTATCAGATACCATGGAGGCAATGAAAACAGGACATTTTTCATATGCTGAAAGAAAGAACTATCAACCCAAAATCCTATGTCCAGCAAAAATAACCTTCAGGATTGAAGAGAAGAATCAAGACATTCTCCAGTGAAGGAAAATTAAGAAAATTTGTCATCGGCAGACCTACTCTAAAAGAATGGCTAAAGGAATTTCTCGCAACAGAAAGTAAATGATAAAAGTAGGAAAGGTGAATCATCAGGAAAAGAAAAAAAGAGACACACTGATCGTTGGAACAGAAAGGAGAGTCATGCTTATTTGTTCAATTAATCTATGATAAGAAGGTCTGAATATACAATGGAGAAAATGTCTCTTCGATATATGGTGCTGGGAAAACTGGACAGCTACATGCAGAAGAATGAAAGTGGACCATTTTCTTATATCATACACAAAAATAAGCTCAAAATGAATTAGAGACATAATGTGAAAACATAAAAGTCCTAGAAGAAAGCACAGGCAGTAATCTCTTTGAAATCAACCATACCAACATTTTTCTAGATATGTCTCCTTACTCAAGGAAAAGAAAAGTAAAAATAAACTATTGGGATTACACCAAAATTAAAACAACAACAACAACAAACTTTTGCACATCAAAGGAAACCATCAATAAGATGAAAAAGCAAACTACTCAATGGGAGAAGATACTTGCAAATGATATATCTGATAAAAGGCTAATATCCAAAATGCATAAAGAACTTACACAATTCAACACCAAAGAAACAAATAATCTAATTAAAAATTGGTAGAGGACCTGAATAGACATTTTTTCAAAGACATACAGATGGTCAACAGGCACATGAAAAGATGCTCAACGTCACAAATCATCAGGAAAATACAAATCAAAACCATCATGAGATATCACTTCACACCTGTCAGAATATCTATTATCATAAAGACAAGAAATAACAAACGTTGGTGAGGATCTGGAGGAAAAGGAACACTTGTGTACTGTTGGTAGAAATGTAGATTGATGCAATCACTATGGAAACCAGTATGAAGTTTCCTCAAAAATTAAAAATAGAAATGCCATATAATCCAGTAATCCACTAATAGATATTTACCCAAACAAAATGAAAAGATATATTCACCCTTATGTTTATTGCAGTATTATTTATAATAGCCAATATATGGAAGTAACCCAAGTGTCCACTAACAGATGACTGAATAAAGAAGATGTGACATATATGCAATAAAATATTACTCAACCATAAAAAGAATGTAACCTTGCCATTTGTCATGACATGGATGGATCTAAAAGGGGGTTGTGCTAAGTGAAATAAGTCAGACAGAGAAAGACAAACACCATATCATTTCACTTATATGCAGAACCTAAAAAACAAGACAAATGAACAAACAAAAAACAAACAGATTCTTAAATACAGAGAATAAACTGGTAGTTTTCAGAGGAAAGGGAAGTGAGGCACTGGCAAAATTGGTGAAGGGTAGTGGGAGGTACAAGCTTGCAGCACGAAATGTTCAAGTCATTAGAATGAAAGGTACAGTATAGGGAATATAGTCAATGGTACTGTAATAGTGTTGTATGGTGACAGATGGTAGCCACACTTGTGGTGAACATATCTTAATGTACGGAGTTGTGGAATCACTATTTTGTACACCTAAAACTAATATAACATCATGTGTCTGCTATACTTCAATAATAAAAAAAAAAACTTTCCACAAAGATAAGTCCTGAGCCAAGCACTTTAACTGTAAATTTTACCAAATATCTAGTGAGAAAATAATATCAAAATTTCACTGATGCTTTGAAAAAAAAATAGAAAAGGAGACAATTGCCAATTCATTCAATTTGGCCAGTTATTACCTTAATATCAAAACCAGAGAAAACTATCACAATTAAAGAAGATTATGAATCTCTCTGCTTGACTTATTTCACTCAGCATAATCTCTTCCAGTCCCGTCCATGTTGCTACAAAAGTTGGGTATTCATCCTTTCTGATGGAGGCATAATACTCCATAGTGTATATGGACCACATCTTCAGATTATGCTGAGTGAAATAAGTCAAGCAGAGAGAGTCAATTATCATATGGTTTTCACTTATTTGTGGAGCATAACAAATAGCATGGAGGACATGGGGAGTTAGGAGAAGGGAGTTGGGGGAAATTGGAAGGGGAGATGAGAGACAATGAGAGACTCTGAAAAACAATCTGAAGGGTTTGAAGAGGTGGGGGGGTGGGAGGTTGGGGGAACCAGGTGATGGGTATTAGAGAGGGCACGGATTGCATGGAGCACTGGGTGTGGTACAAAAACAATGAATACTGTTATGCTGAAAATAAATTTAAAAAATTATTAAAAAAAAAAGATTAAAAAAAAAAAAGAAATCTAAGGCTGGGATTTTCTGTAGGTAGCTCATTAAAACCCAGTTAGCAAAACGCTGATGTTGTGGCCAACGAAGAGGGTAAGATGACCCTGTTAGTTGCAAAGAGACATTTTAATAAAATTTTATATTTGGAAAAAAAAAGAAGAAGATTATTAATCAAAATAACTAATGAATATAGATACAAAACCCCTCAAAATATACTAGCAAACTGAATTGAACAACATATAAAAATGATTAGACTATGACCAATTGGGATTATTTCATAAAGACAATGTTTGCTTATACATCTAAAATCAATCAATGCAATACACAATAGAATAAAGAACAAAAAATATCATTTCTATAGACCCAGAAAAGCATTTGTCAAACCCAAAACCCATTTGTGATAAAAACCTAAACAAGTTTTTAGTAAACAAAAATTTCTGAGACCTACAAAAGTGCACCTATGAAAAACCCATAACTAACTTCACACTTAATGGTGAAGACTGGATGTTTAGGAACAAGATAAACATATTTAATTTGCACTCCACTCAACATTATACAGGGGGTATTAGCCAGTGAAATTCTCAAGAAAAGAAATAAAATTGTACAGTTTGGAAATGAAAAAAAAAAAAAACCATTATGGCTAAATCAAGATGGAATTCCTTTTTTTTTTTTTTTTAAAGTAAGTTCCATGCCCAGTGTGGGTCTTGAACTCACAACCCCGGGATCAAGAGTTGCAGGCTCTACTGACTGAGCCAGCCAGGCACCCCCAAAATGGAATTCTTTAAAAAGTTCAAGTAACCCACATGAAGGCAGGAAAAAAGAAACAGTAAAGTGAAAAGCAGAGCAAACAGAAAACAAAAAATAAAATTGCAAACTTAAATTTTGACAGAACAATAATCACATCAAATATAAATGATCTAAATACACTAATTACAAGACAGGGATTGGCAGAGTGGATTAAAAACTGACCCAACTATATGATCTACAAGAAATTCATTTCAAATATGATATAAGCAGATTGAAAGTAAAAGGATGGAATAAGATATATGATACACACATTAATCAAAAGAAAGAGGTAGTTGAATTATTTCAAATAAAATAGACTTCAGAACAAAGAAAATTTCCAGAGGCAGAGGGACATTATATAATGATAACAAGATCAATCCACCAAAAGGACAGAGAAGTCCTCAATTAATTGCAACAAACAATAGAGCCACAAAATATGGAAAGCAAAAAGTGATACAACTGAAAGGAGAATAAGACAAATCCACAATTATAGTTGGAGACTTCAACACCCCTTTCTCAACAATTGATGAAGCAACTAAACAGAATGTCATCAAGGACATAGAAGAGCTCTGGACTCAACACCACCATCAACAAACAGGATTCAATTACATATACAAACCATGCCATGAAACAATTCCAGAATATACATTCTTTCCAAATGGCCACAGAATATGTACCAAGACAGACCATATCTTGGGCCATAGAATAAAAAAAAATTAAAAAAATTTGAAATAATACATTCTGTTCTCTGACAACTGAATTGAAATAGATATCAGTAACTGAAAGCGAACAGGGAAATCGCCAAACACTTGAAAACTAAATAATACACATCTAAATAATGAGTCATAGAAGAAGTTTCAAGGGAAAAGAAATGCACTGAATGGAATGAAAATAAAAATAAAAATAAAGTGTATCAAAAATTTGGAAGGATTGCTGACAGGGAAATTTACAGCACCAAATGTCTACATTAGCAAAGGGGAAAGGTCTCAGATGAATAATAGAAGCTTTCATCTCAAGAACCTAGAAAATGAAAGTGAAATAAATCCAAAACAAGCAGAAGGGGAAAAACAAAACAAAACAAAGCAAACCTGTTCTGTAAGAACAGAAATCAGTGAATTTGAAACAGAAAAATAATAGAGAAAAATTAATAAAATAAAGAGCTAATTCTTAGAAAAGATCAATAAGATAGACAAATCTCTAGTAACCTGACAGAAAAGAGAGGGGACACAAATTACCAATGTTGGAAATGAGCGGGGGCTATTATTATAGACTTTTCAGAAATCAGAAAGATAATAAAGGAATACTACAAACAACTCTGCGTAAATATGACCATATAGATGAAATGGATCAATTTCTAAAAGAAGCACAAATTATCACAACTCACAATTAATATGAAATAGATAATTTGGAAAGCTTTATGACTATAAAGGAAATTGAGCTCATAATTTTGAAACTCCCAGAAAGGAAATTTCCAGGCCCAAATGGTTTCACTGGAAAATTTTACTGAATGTTTAAAGAGGAATTAATATTAATTTTAGATAATCTCTTCTAGGATAAAGAAGAGAAAACTACTTCACTTTATACTTCACTTTATGAAGCTAGTATTACCCTAATACAAAACTAGACAAAAACAATACCAAAAGACTCCACCCTACAGACTAATGTCCCTCATGAATTTAGAGACTCAAAAATCCTCATTATAATTATATATTATGGCACATATAATTCAGCCATACCTAAGATAATTACATGGTGTATTCACTGTATAGCTATAGTACTAAAGACTATGTGGAATTGGGGGACACCTGGGTGGCTCAATCATTAAGCATCTGCCTTCAGCTCAGGTCATGATCCCAGGGTCCTGGGATTGAGTACCCCATTGGGCTCTCTGCTCAGAAGGAAGCCTGCTTCTCCTTCTCCCACTCCCTCTGCTTGTGTTGCCTCTCTCACTGGGTCTCGCTCTGTCAAATAAATAAATAAAATCTTAAAAAAAAAGACTATGTGGTATTGGAAGAGGGATATCCACATAGATCAGTGGGACAGAATAGAGAACCCAGAAATAGATGCGCATAAATATGTCTGATTTTAACAAGAGTGCAAAAATAATTCAGTGGAAGAAATGCAGCACTTTCAACAAATGATACTGGAGCAGTTGGGTATTTATGGGAGAAAAGAAGAAAACCTCACTCTAAGTCTCATTCTTTCTATAAAAATAAAGTCAAAATGTATCATGGAGTTAAAGGTAAAACATAAAGTTGTAGAGCTTTCACAGAAAAAAATTGGAGAAAACCTTCATATCTAGAGGTAGGCAAAGAGTTCTTAGACTTGAACCAACAGCAAATTCCATTTTAAAAAATTGACAAATTGGATTTCAAAACTGAAAACTTGGGTGCCCGGGTGGCTCAGTTGATTAAGCGACTGCCTTTGGCTCAGGTCATGATACTAGAGTCCCGGGATCAAGTCCCACATGGGGCTCCCTGCTCTGCAGGGAGTCTGCTTCTCCCTCTGACCCTCCCTCCTCTCATGGTCTCTCTCTCTCTCTCTCTCTCTCAAATAAATAAATAAATAAAATCTTAAGAAAAAAAAAAGAAAACTGAAAACTTTTGCCCTGTGAAAGATCCTGTGAAGAGGATAAAAAAGACAAACTACAAACTGGGAGAAATATTCATATATCACATACCTGACAAAGGACTAGTATCTAGGATACACAAAGAATGCTCAAAACTCAACAGTGAAACAAGCAAATAGCTCAATTATTAAACGGGAAACAACATGAAGATTTCACCAAAGAGAATATAGAGAAGGCAAATAAACATGTAAGAAGATGTTCATCATTAACCGTTAGGGAAATGTAACTTAAAACCCCTTGAGTTCACTATGCCCTAATCAGAATGGCCAAAATGCTAATGAGAATGCAGAGCAAATAAACCATTCATGCATTGCTGGTGGGAATGTAAAGTAGAAAGACCACTCAGGAAAATGATTTGGCAGTTTCTTAAGAAAAAAACAAGACATGCATTTACTATACAATTTAGTCATTGTATTAGGTTTCTATCCTAGAGAATGAAACTTACATTCACACAAAAACCTGTACACAAACATTTATAGCAGCTGTATTTGTAATAGCCTAAACTGGAAACAATGCAGCTGTCCTCCAACAGGTGAATGACTGAACAATCTGTGGCACATACACACCATGGCTTACCAGTCAACACTGAGAAAGGATGAACGATTGAAACATGTGACAACCTGGATGAATGTCCCGGGAATGAGGCTGAGTGAAAAATGCCAATTCCAAAAGGTTACATAGTGTATGACTTCATGGATGAAATGACAAGATTATAAAAATGGAGAACAGACTAGTAGTTGCCAGGGGTTAAGAATGCCAAGGATGAGAGGGAAATAGGTGTGGCTAAAAGGGTAGCATTAGGAATGCTGTGTATGGTGAAGTCCTGTATATTGACAGTATCAATGCTAATATCCTAGTTGTGATATTATACTACAGTTTTACAAGATGTTACCATTAAGAAAACGGTTGAAGTGTACATGACATCTCTGTATTCTTTCTTACAACTGCATGTGAATTTATAATGATCTCATAATTAAAATTTTAATTAAAAATATCAATGCTTTGCTCAAATAATGTATTTTATTATTTATAAGACAACTTAGATTGTGAATTACTGCCCTAGAAGTTTAAATAAGTATTTTTATTGAACTTTAAATTTTGAACTACTTTTAGACTTACAGAAAAATTGCAAAATGGCACAGATTTTTCATGTATCCTTCACATATATGCTCTCAATTGTTAACATCATACATAAACATAATATCAGAACTAGGAAATTTATGCTGATACAATATCATTAGCCAAATTCAAGACTCCAAACTTCACTAGTTTTTCCATTAATGTTCTTTTTTTTGTTGTTCCAGTGTCCCATTCAGGATCCTACATTGCATTTAGTTATCATTTCTCCATGTTCTGTGACTAGTCCCAATTGTTACTCAGTCTTTCCTTGTCTTTCACAACCTTGACATTACCAGAGATCAGTTGTTTTGCTGAATGTTTCTCATTACCAACCTGTCTGGTGTCTTCTTGTAACTGGACTGAATTCTTGTGCTATGAAGCCATCTGAAAGCTTCTAGCTTCTAAAATTAGGAAGGATTCCTAGGGAAAGGGAGGGGTTGGGAGGAAATTCACAGCTACTTCTGAGTCCTATAGAAAAAGATCCTTCCTCTTCTGAACTTTCAGATGTGTCACTGGGAGAAAGGCCACAGAAGTCTTAAATAGACTTGTACAACTCAAGAGTGAAAGGAACCCATGTCCCTTTCCTGGACAGACAGGTTGGGGGGCCTCTCAGTCAACATGAACAGGCAATATCAAAGGTATCACATACATCCCCTTCATGCTGTCACAGCATCTGGATGCAATCAAGAGGCTGGACAGACCCTCCAAATTGGCTATTCACTTAGCAGAATAGGGGCTCAGACTAGAATTTATTTTAAAGTGTAGAAAAATGAAGGTTACATTTCTTTTTAAAAAAAATATTTTATTTATTTATTTGACAGAGAGAGACAGAGATCACAAGCAGGTAGCTGAGACAGAGAGAGGGGGAAGCAGGCTCCCCGCAGAGCAGAGATCCCGATGTGGGGCTCGATCCCAGGACCCCGGGATCATGACCCGAGCTGAAGGCAGAGGCTTTAACCCACTGAGCCACCCAGGTGCCCCTGAAGGTTACATTTCTTAAGCCCCTGAGATGTGGCTTGGTATTTATAACCATTGGTAAGAACTGAAAAAATGACAGTGAATATTGTGAATAAAGGTATAAATGCACAGAAGTGTGTGGATGAGTATGAGTGTGTTTTTTCTGAGCAGAAAGAGCAGCATGTTCAAAGGCATGGAAATGGAAGTTGGCATGTGTGCTTTGGGGACACAGACCATTCATGGCAAAGTAACCAATTGGCTCTACTTGTAGGTGGGGGGTGGGTCTCCTATCCATATTGTGTTTTGTTCCTTCTAGTACACAGTGATGTGTGTGATGCGCCAAGTTATGATGCCATAAAAACATCTTTTTGTGGAATATATGAAATGCCATAGCCACCCTCTGGGTAATGGTGCTATGTGCCTTTGGTTCTCCAGACCACCCTAGAGGGTGTGCTGTCTTTTACCATGAAGGGGAGCCCTTGGCATGTTTACAAGTGTAGATGGGAAGACTTGCCTCTTCTAGGTGATAAGCAGATGAAGTGAGAGCTCAGCCATTCTGCCACCAATAAAACTCCCCAAAACTTGGCTGTCCTTTCGGAACTGAATCTCTTCACATTTCCAGACTTAAGGAATGATAGGATTTTAGACCAATGAGGTTCTTAGAGGGCCCAGCACCCTGAATTTACCAATGAAGAGACTGAGTACAGAAAGGGAAGTGTAGCTTGCTTTAAGTATGCCCAGCTGGCCAGTGACTGAGTCTTTGGGCTCCAGGTTCCTAGCCCAGGGTTTGCGGCTACTTTGCCATGTTCATACCCCTGGCCTCCTCCCAGAAAAGCACTACCTGCCCCTCCAACCCACCTAAATCCTATCTAGCTTCCAAAACCCACCTCATATATCTCATAAACTGACCTCTACTCGTGGCAATTCTTGTCAATACTATTAGCTGGCAATTAAACAAGTATTATCTTAATGTAATCTTCTAAGGTTGTTCTGACAGCTTAGATTTTTTTTTTTTTGCTGTTACTTAACTTTTAAGCCTTTATGCATTACCTTATCCAACGAAACTGTTTCATTCTTGAGCAGAGGCCTGTGTGTGTGCCTGTGTGTGTTCCAGTAACAAACAGTACGAACACCGTACTGCGCGTCAGGCGGATATGTAATAAGCTTTGGTTGATTTGATGCTGCTGGCACAAACTTACTGTTGTGTACTATGTGACACAGAGGAGTGTATTATGAGGGCTAATAATATGGGTTCAAGGGTCAGTAGCCCAGCTTTGGTTGTGTGTGAACTTGGGCAAGTTGCTTCCGGTTTTTTTTTTTTTTTGAGGGGGTGCTTTTTAAGTTTTCATTTAAATTTCACTTAGTTAACATACAGTGTCATATCAGTGTAAGGTGTACAATACAGTGATTCAACACTTCCATACGACACCCAGTGCTCATCACATGTGCCCTCCTTAATCCTCATCATCCCCAGCCCCGTCCCCTCTGTTTTGTTCTCTAAGTTGCTTCGGTTTTGAGCCTCGGTTTTCTTTTCTGTAATATGGAATGATGATAATTCTCCTGGGACCAAGAGGATTAAATCAATCAATCTCTCTCTGGCATGTAACATACTTATATATACCCGTAGTCACAGCCATAAACCTTCGGTTGTTGGCAGCTGTTACTACCACCAACGTCATGTCATGGGTTGGAAATCAATGAAGGGCTATTCACTTCATGGAGCTCTATGGCCTTAAAGTAATCCTTCCGCAGTCATTTCGACATCTCATAGAAGGGTTACAACGTCCAGGCAGGGGCACGTCCCCATAACGGTCACCCATTCTCATCCTTACCCTACTCTGATCCCCATAAAAAGAGTGGTGTGTATTTTAGACATACATATACATATGTATGTATATATATTGTGCACACACAGCACACATATGCAGGGCACCCCTTCCAAAACACCCTTCAGCTGGTAGCCGGAGTCTCTCCTTGCCTAAATGTTTTCAGCCACTAGGCGGTGCCTCAATTCTTCTCAGGGCGGCATTTTTGCTCGTTCCCACTGGGGAGTCTGCTCTAAAAGTCTAAGCGAATCTTTCTTTCTCCACCTACTGCAGAGTGCGCAAATCATTTCCTCAGCTGATTCAGATGTATTATGATGTGCTGGGAAACCTGAGCATTCTCTCACCCTGTGGAGATTAATTACCTTGAAATATTCATTGGATTAAATGTATTTAAACATGCACTGTTTAAAGCTCAGTGCTGCAAAATGCCATACTCAAGATATATATTATGGGCATTAAATAATTAACTTGAGTGTGTGAGAGAAAGGGAGACAGGGAGAGAGGGAGAGAGAGGGGGAAGAAAGAGTGGGAGGATGGGGGAGACCTTGTTTTGTGCTAAGCCGGGGGTGAGACTAACAGTAGCTAAGTCTAAAGCTTCCACAAATCAGCTCAATACCGGTTTCACTATTACTAGACTGATGTGACCTTGGGCAAAATTCTAAGCCTCCCCAAGTCTCAGCTTCCTCATCTTTAAAAGGGAATGATAATACCTCAGAAGTAGAAATTTTATGGGCTAAGACATGTAAAGAAGTGGGTATCCTGTCTAACTCAGAGTAGGCACTCATACAAAACAAGATTCTGTGTTGTTTTTGTTTCTTTGGACCCAGAGATGGCCTTGATCCCGGCCCTCTCCTTCCTTCCCCATGCCAAGGTGCTCTCATTTAGCTCTGGGAGAAGCTCAAGAGTGGGGCTATTGGGTGCACAGACTCAGGATCTGGCTGCCCTGGTCCATGGCCCAGCTCTAGTGCATACCAGCTGTGCAAACTTAGGCAAGTCTCTTACACACTCTTGCCTCCTTGGGGTGTCTGGGTGGCTCAGTCCATTGAGCATCTGACTCAGGTCATGATATCAGGGTCGTGAGTTCAAGCTCTGGGTCTGGCTCCATGCTGAGTGCCTGGAGCCTGTTTGAAATTCTCTCTCCTTTTCCCTCTGCCCTCCCGCTTGCGCGCTCTTTCTTTCTGTAAATAAATAAATCCTTAAAAAAAAACCCTTTCAGTGCCTCAGTTTCTTTATCTGTAAAAGGGGATAATAAAAGTACCTTACCTGATAGGGTTGCTGTAAGGGGCAAATGAGTCACCACCTAGGGAGCGATGAGAGCAGTACACCGGTACAGTCTGTGCTCTGCAGGTGTTGGTTATTATGATCGTTTCAGGTTCAATTCAGACCCTGCCTGAGTTTAATTCTGAGCCAGGCTTCACACCCAGTGTAGGGACTCAGCTTCCTCCTAGTGCCCTATCCTGCTTGGCTTGGTACCATGCTGAGACCTTGGACCTTCTAGAAGCCCCTATGTGGACCTGACCTTCACCAAGTGTTACCTGCTCCATGCTCTAAACCTAGCCTCCCCTCTGTTACTCATTCAAATCTACCCCTTCTTAGTCCCTGATGTGTGGCTGCTATAGGAAATGGAGCAACCCAACTAATTCATAGTAAGATCCTAATGACTGAATACAAGTTCCAAGGGGACAGAAGTCTTGTCTGTTTTATTCACTACTTATCCCTAGTAGCTAGTAGGTTCCTGAACATAGGAAATGCTCTATAAATATCTGTTGCATTACTCTTTGGAACTGTGGGAACATAAAACCTTTGTTGAAAGTAATGCATCTTGAATGGTAGGACTTGAGACGTCTTGACAGCTGAAGAGGAAAATGTTGAAGGCAGGGACTCCCACATGTGTCCTTGAGACAGCAGTGACTAGGGGACCTTCTACTTCATTTACATATACAGCTGATTTTTTTCTTTTAATTTTTATTTTGAAATTAATTTTGACTTACAAAAAAATTGCAAAAAAAAAGCACCCCTCTCTCAGCTTATTCTAAATGTTAATGTTAACCTATTCTACAGCACAGTGACAGAAACCATGAAGTTGGCATCGGTACCCTTCATGTTACTCTCTGTGCTATGAATTAGCATTAACTAAATCCCAGGCCTAACCTGAGTTTTACTGGTCCTTCCACTGACGTGGCTCTCACATTGCACTTACTTGCTACTCTCTGTGGTCTCCTCCAAGCTGTGACGGTTCCTCAGTCTTTCCCTGTCTTTAGTGACTTTTGCTTTGCAAAAATACTGGTCAGTTATATTGTAGAATATGTCAGCTGGGGGTTTGTTGGGTGTTTTTCACTACTAGATTGAGGTTATGGATTTTTGGCAGGAATACCAAAGAGGGATGTGGCCTTCTCAGCATGTATATTAGGGGATACATTATGTCAATATGTCTTATTACTGGTGATAATTAACCTTGATCACTTTGTTAAGGTGGTGTCTGCTGAATTTTTCCACCATAAAATTGCCATTTTTCTCTTTAAAAAATGTCTTGAGGGAGATACTTTGAAACTATGCAAATACTCTCTTTCTCCTCAAACTTTCCCACACTAATTTGAGCATCCGTTGGTAGATTTGCCCATAATAATTATCATTGCAGTGTTTGCCTCATGGTGATTTTTTTTAATCTTTCTCATTTCTTTTGCATTTACATATTGGAATACTTCTGTAAGGAAGAACTGTCCCTTCTTCCCCATTTATTTATTTATGCAATTAAAATGTATATCAGTTGGAATCATGGAGATTTATTTTATTTTATGGATAATAATCCAATATTTCTTTATCAGTTTGTCCCAGTTTTGGCCAATGAGGGTTGCCTTCAGTTTGCCCGTGTGTCTTGTCATGTCCACATCCTTTTCTGAACCTTTCAGTGAGGTCATATCTGGTAACTGTAGAGACCACCTGGGCATATCCGCCATTGTATTCTGGGGGATAAGGTTCAAGGAGCAAAGCGTTGTCAGGGGTAGATGCCTGTCCTGCTCTCTGCCAAGGTACCAGGCTGTCTGTCCACACTTCTCAGTCTTTGTTTACCATGAAATTCCCATAACCGCACATTCCCTTCCCCCTCTGATTCCTGGGGGTCAGCCAGTCACTGGGAGGCTGGGGGAGGATCAGGAGGCCAGGCTGTCTCCACACTCTGCCAGGTGTCATAGAGGGGTGTCCTTCTCTGTCATTTCTTTGCCACTAACACCCAGGCAGGCAGTCAGGGTTAGTTTGGGAAAGCAGATCTTTAGGTTATTATTATTGCTGTAGTTTTATACCTGTAAGAAGTAAAGCATCTCACTTTTCAGCTCGCGCGGTCACCCAGAGCTTTTTAAAAAAGTGTAGGTACAACTTATTTCTCCTTTCTGCAGTAATGAATGTAAATGAGGCTTGTTAAAAGGTACCGGGACACTTAAGTAGGAAACAGTTTCCTCTACAGAGAGAGGAATAAATGAAAGGATATCATTAGGAAACATCGAGACATATCCAGAATGTGGGTGTTCTACCAGAAAATTGGCCTGGGCTCTACAAAATCAGTGTCATAACACTAAAGTGGTGGAGGTTTTATAGATTGAAATAAGATAAAGAGACATAACAACCAAATACAATGCATCGATCTCTGATGGGGTCCTAATTTTCGTGAAAGTCATTTGAAGACACTTGAAATTTGAATTTGGACTGGGTATTAGACTCCAGGAAATTATTAATTTTCTTAGGTGTGATAATGGTATTAACATTCTGTAGGAGAACGTTCTTGCTTTTAGGATATACATGCTGAAGTATTCTGGGCGAAGTGTCTTGATATCTGTAAATTTCAAATAATTCTGAAAATAAGTTTGTAGAGTAAAGCAAATGTGGCAAAATGTTAACAGTTGTCAAATGCAGGTGTATAATAGAACAGTGTTTCTCTTTCAGTGTTCTGTATGCTTGAAATTTTTCAAAATAAAGTCTGAAAAAAAAACTATTTATAATCTTGTTTTACATCCTCTATTTATTAAGGAAATAACCCTTCCCTTTTTATTCCCATTAAAATGACAAAAGTCAGTTCCATCCTGCTGAAATGATCACGTGACCAGGTGTTCAGAAACTCCCATTAACACAATCAAGTATCCAGCCTGAATCTGTGGAGAGATGGTTGGGATGGGGAGTAGAGCTCTGGTCTCTGCATATCCCATCTTAAATCCCAGCCACTCTGTTGTTTGATCACTGACCATGGCTAAGGAACATAACATTTCTGGGCCTCAGTTTCCACAACTGTAAAATGAGAAGAGTAACATGTTATTTGTTTTGAGAACCAAGTGTTCCATTTGTACATGCCATATAATATGGATACGGGTGTCACCACCAAAGATGGAGAGTATAGACCCACCACAAACAGTTGTTGATGTGTTAGGTACTAAGGGCCATCTTGTGATGGACTGTTGGCCATCCAGTCCTCCTGGAGTGTGCAGGGATTATAGAAATGATAGCTCAGGCCCTGGGAGCTAGAAGTTGGCTGATGGAAGCAACAGTGGGGGGACAGATGGGAATGGGATCTGTCTTTAGGGATCTCAAGATCCTTTTAGTAAATGAGATTATATCCACAATCACCATACCTTCAAAACTTTTGGGCTAGGAGAATTAGCTTATTAAATGTGAACATTTAAAAATAGCTGACAATATTTTAAAATTCTGGTTCTACATAGCTGCTGCTGCTTCTTTTTTTAAATACAGAAACCTCAATAGTAGGAGAGTTGACAAATGAATATCTTTATGCAAAAACATGATCCTTGTCTGTTATGTGACACTACATGAAAAAGATTAACATGGAATAGATCATAGACTTAAATTTAAGAGCCAACTAAAAAACTTCAAGAAGAAAATATAAAATAAAACCTTAGTGATCTTGGGTTAGGCAAAAATTTCTTATATAGGGCACAAAAAAGCATGAGTCATAAAAGAAAAAGTATTAAATTGGACTGCATCAAAAGACAGTGTCTTCAAAAGCTACCATTAAGAAAGTGAAACAGCATGCCCCTGACTGTTAGAAAATGTTCGTAAAACATGTACCTAACAAAGGACTGTCTCTAGAATACATGGCAGATTTCTTATAACTCAATAATGAGAAGATAAACAACCCAGTTAACAAATGGGCAAAAGAGGGGTACCTTGGTGGCTTTTCAGTTGTTGGTTTCCGCTCAGGTCATGATCTCAGGATCATAATATCAGGTCATGATCTCAGGATCATGGGATGGAACCTCATGTCAGCAGGGTGTCTGCTTGAGATTCTCTCCCTCTGCCCCTTCCCCTGCTCTCTCTCTCTCTCTCTCTCTCTGAAATAAATAAATGAATCTTTAAAAAAATGACTCGATTGGACACTTCAGTAAGGAACATGTGCAGATGGCAAATAAGCACATGAAAATATGCTCAACATCATCAGTCAAAAACACAGAGAGATGCCATCACACACTCACTAGGTAACTCAAATTAAAGAGACAGTACCTAGAGTTGGTTGGTGAGGATATGGAGCAACTAAAACTTTCATACACTGCTGGTGTAAATGCAAAATGGGAAGGTTACTTCAAAAAACTTTGGCAATTTCTTATAAAATTAAATATACATTTAATAGAATTCCTGGAAATTTTACCTCTAAGTATTACCCAAGAGAAATGAAAGCATATGTTCCCACAGAGACTTGTATATGAATGTTCATTGAGCTTTACTCATAATAGCCTCAAACTAGCAGCAATTCAAATGTCTATCAGCTGGTGAGTGGAAGAAATATGGTACGTCCACATAATGCAATGGTATGCAACAATTAAAAAAAGGAATGGACATGCAGAACATGGATGAATACCAAAAACATGTTGAGAGAAAGAAGGCAGACACATAATTACGTAATTTCACTTATGTGGCCTTCTGGCACTTTTAAACAGAGGTGTTCTGGGAAAAATAATCTAGTGGGGATATAGAGGTGACTTGACTTGCAGAGATTCCCCAGGGTGGTGGACATGCTAGGAGGTGGGTGCTGCAGCCTTGAGCTGACTTTGGGGGACCATGGGCTGGGGGATTAGAGAGAAAGCATGAACATCAAGGGCATTACACAGAGACGTGGTTTCTCATCTTGGCTCTGCTAAGGTTGAACTGTGTGCCACAGAGCAAGTCATTTAACCTCTCTGGGCCTCAGTTTTCTCACCCATAAAACAGGGATTAAAGTTCTGCACCCAAGGAAAGTTAGAGGTTAATTAGTTATAGGTAAAATGTCTTACACCCAGAATAGAAGTATGGCTCTTTGAAGATTAATTCCTCCCCTGTTGGTTTCTTTCCCTTTGCCCCTCATTGATATGTATCTTGCCCCTTCTCTCTGCTTCTTTTCTGTAAGAAATGTAAGCACAAAATGTGTCTAAACTGGGTCAAAATGTATATTCTGGTGAGCTTTTCCCCAGTGCCAGCCCTCAGTTGGGTCTTTCTCCAGCCACCTTGTCCACTGACATCCTATGTGACCTGGGCAAGTCACCTTCATTCTCTGGGCATCTTCTTCAAAATGAAGGGCTTGGCCCAGACTATTGTTCTGGGCTCCAATTTTAACTCCTTCACTGTAGGAGTCTAGTCCAGGACTGAAGAAATGGCAGAACTCAAGAAGCATTTGCTTATGAAAGTCTAAGGAAACAGCTGGATCCTCTGGGTGCTGGGCCTGGGCCTCAGGTCCAGATGAGAGTGGAGAGGGGGGCTTTAGGAAGCGTAAGTCTAGAGTCTAGAGGAGAAGGATGGTAAATTCAGACTGGTTCCTATTTCCCTTCCTGCTCAGCTCCCTACCCATAAAACTGTTGCGAGGTGGTTGGAGGCACTGTCCTTTCTTGAAGGAATCATTTCTCTGGATAGGGGTCCTGAGTGTTCTGAATCAGAGGTACTGCCTGGCTCTCTTCCCCGACACAGCAGACTCATCAGTACCTTCCAGAAACTGGTCCCTGCAATGAAAAATGAGGTGCCAGCCCTTGCTCCTGTGGCAATGAGGGTAAGGCAAGGTCGGAGTACTTGGGCGTGTCACTGGTTGTGCAGGCTCAGCACAAGCCCCCCACTGCTCGGCAGCCCCCACTGCAAGGAGAGGAAGTGGCAGATTGCAGCCATTGGGCTTGTGATCTTGGCCTCCGAGAGGATCCTCCAAGTAGGGTGCCGAACAGCCTTGGAGAAAAGAGACAAACAAGAGCCATTAACTTCCCTGGTCTGAGGGGTGATTGATCCCACCCAGACAAGCCCCTTTTCTTCAAGTCATTCTTTTTTCTTTTTAAGATTTTATTTATTTATTTGACAGACAGAGATCACAAGTAGGCAGAGAGGCAGGCAGAGAGAGAGAGTGGGGGAAACAGGCTCCCTGCTGAGCAGAGAGCCCGATGCGATGCGGTGCTCAATCCCAGGACCCTGAGATCATGACCCAAGCCAAAGGCAGAGGCTCAACCCTCTGAGCCACCCAGGCACAGATTGGCCTGCAGTGTCAGCTCTGAGCTGTTTGTAAGGTAGGCCAGTATTTTGTCTCCAATGGACATGTACTTTGTTAAAAACATGTAGTCACACAGGACTGGGTTCAAACCCCAGTTCTTCTCCTTCAGACAAATGACTTAACTTCTGGGTGTATTACTTTCTCATCTGAATAATGAGATTAACAAATCTACCTGGAGGAGTTCTAGGGAGAAGGGATAAAAATGGATGCAAAATATGCAGTGCAGTGTGTTGTACATGGTAGACGTTCCATAAATGGGAATTATTCTTACAGTTGTTTTAGGACCTTGTGCAGAGGAAAAGATGGCATACCCCAAACTCTTTTGGATGCAACAAGGTTTATTTTACTAGACCAGTAGCTCTCAGAGTGTGGCACCCTGATCAGCAGTATCTGAGAACTGGTTAGAAATACAAATTCCCAGACTTCACCTCAGATTTTCTGAATCAGGAACTCCAGAGTAAGACCCAGTGAGCTGTTTTAATAAGCCCTCTAGGTGATTCTGATGCCTACTCAAGTTTGAGAACCATTGCAGTTTTTTTTTTTTTCCAAATTTGAGCATAAAGAATCTAAAATGGTGTCATACAATATATCAATTGGTTTCACTTTATGCCCCAAATTTGAAATAATACAAATCCCCAAAAATAAATATACCATCACAATTTGCATCATTTCAAAGCTGGCAAGTAAGTGAATTTTGAACAGCATTTACACTGTATACATTTGGTAGCGCCATCTTGGTTGGTATCAGTTGGGATGCTCTCAGCAGCAGATAACAGAAAATCCTAACTAAAATGGATTTAAGAAATAAGAACATGTATTAGTTCACATGAAAGAATTCCACAGATGGACGCATATGGAAACAGTTCATCGGGGCACTTGGCTGCTCTGCGATTCTGTTCTGCATGCTTGTATGTGTTGGTTTACCTTCAGAATGGGGGTATTGTGAATGCAGCAGTCCTAGATGTCACACTCAGACCTGTCAACACTGCAAGGATGAAGCTTATTTTTGTGATCTTACCTTAGGAACAAGGAAACCTTTCTTACAAGATCCTGGAAATCTTCCCCTCATCTCATTGGCTGTTCCTAAACTATATGCCCACTTCTAAACCCATGCCCACAAGATGGGAAGAACACAATTGGTTTATACCAATCTTTGGGTGTTGTTATGGGTTTAATTGTGTCCCCCACCCCAACAAATTTACCTGTCGAAGTCCTAATTTTCAACTTCAGAATGTGACTTTATTTGGAAATAGGGTTACCACCCATGTAATTGGTTAAGATGAGGTCATACTGGAGTGGGGAAGGCCACTTGTCCAGTATGACTGCTGTCCTTATAAAAAGGGACACAGACCTACACACGGGGCAAAGGTCATGTGAAGCTGAAGGCAGAGTTTGGAGTGATGCTGCAGAAGCCAAGAGAGCCAAAAAATCACCAGCAAACCACCAGAATCTAGGAGACAGGCAGGGAACAGATTCTTCTCCACAGTGGTTGGAAGGACTAACCCTGCAGACATGTTGATGTGGGACTCCTACCCTCCAGGACTGTGAAACAATAAGTTTCTTTCATCTAAGCCTCCTGCTTTGTGGTGCTTTGTCATGGTAGCCCTAGCAAAGCAGCAGAGTGGTAGAACAGATGTTGAGGAGTCGATTGCCACAATCACTACACCTGCTCTCGGGTAATCAGTGTTATGCTAATATCTTTACCTCAAATACACCTAAAATGTGAGACAAGCAGTATCATGAGAAAGTGCCCAGCTGTGGGATCCAAAGATCTGGGTTTAAACTGTATCCTCAGCTAGCTATGTGACTTTGGGCAAACCACTTGGGCTCTCTGAACCACTAAAATTTAAAGTCCACCACTGAGCTATAAGATGGGGTTCAATTGTTAGCATGGAAATATTCAGACATTCCCCTTTCCCAGCCCACCAAAGAGAATTACCCCCCTCCCCTGCTTTTCTACCTGGTTCCATTTTGTCCCTACCTCTATCCTCTTCCACCTTGCCTCCTCTCCAGGAGACTTTGAGATTGTTTCTATAGAACTAATTGGGTAGAGAAGGACAAAAGAAGACAGTAGAGGGGAAGAGAAGGAAGAGATGGAGAACTTGGCCCCTAGGGGAGAAGGTCAGTCTGCAGAGCAAAACATTGAGAGAAAGAAGAGAGGAGGTGAGAAAAAGAAAAGTTGAGAAGGTTGAAGTAGAGAGACATAGTTTTGAGGGCCTTTTGACTAGTGAGGGGCTTCAGAACAAGTAGAGAGTAAGAGAATTAGGAAACAAAGGAAAGAGATTTCCAAGGAGATTTGCTAGTGGTATAGATTAGATCCACCTTTGTGTGTTTTTTAAAAGCTTCTAGTAAAGAATGTAATTCCTGAGCTCTAGAGAGAGAATAAAGTTGGATCACAAACTCACCCTCCTGGAATACTTAACGACAAAGTCCAAAATTAAAATGAGCTTTCCCCTGTAAAAACAAAAACAAAAGCGAGCAAGCAAATGAACACCCCTAGCCACAGCCAGTCAAAGAAAAGGGTACAACTTCTGCTGTCCAAAATGTGGTGGTCAGGGAAAGAGAAAGAGAAGTCTCGCTTGATTTGACATGACTTGTAAACTTTTCCCATAAGCCACTCAGAAGTGAGTGAAAAAAATTCAGAGAAATCACACAACTATGCCCCAAACTAGAGCCAGAAAGACTAAGGCAGGGCTGCCAGCTTAAATACAGGATACTTAGTTAAATCTGAATTTCAGATAAACGATGAGTAGTTCTTCAGTGTACACTCCATGCAATATGGAGGACATACCCATATTAAAAAATGACTTGTTGTTTATCTGAAATTCAAATTTAACTAGGAGTCCTGGTATCGTTACTATTATTATTTTGATAAAATCCGGCAACACTAGACTGAGGTAATGAGCAGATATTCTGTAGAAAACAAACAAACAAAAAAACCTAAATCAGTAAGAACAACAACAACAAAACCCCTCAAGCAGAAGTCTCTAACGATTCTAGAAAGGTCTCATTGGCAATTGGACTCACCATTTCATGGGCTCCTCTCTGAGTGGAGATACCACATGTCAGGTAGCTGCCTGTGGCTTTAATAAAAATCCCAGCGGAGAAAGAAAGCCGAAATCCCCCAGGGTTCCACATGATTCCTATGTGAATTCTCCTTCCTATTGCAACCTCAGGTATAAAATGTGGAGAGATCTGCATCACCCTAGCCACTGGAACTTGGAGAAGACATACAGGCTTTGGGTATGGCAAGATAGAGTTCATAAAGAAAGCCTTTTCATCTTGACATTTGCGATGATGTGGTTGGAACTAGAGGGTATTATGCTGAGCGAAATAAGTCAATCATAGAAAGACAATTATCATATGATTTCCCTTATATGAGGAAGTTGAGAGGCAACGTGGGGGGTTTGGGGGATAGGAAAGGAATAAATGAAAACAAGATGGGATTCAGAGGAAGACAAACCATAAGAGACTCTTAATCTCACAAAACAAACTGAGGGTTGCTGGGAGGGAAGTGGGTATGGAGAAGGTGGTTGGGTTATGGACACTGCGGAAGGTATGTCCTATGGTGAGTGCTGTGAAGTGTGTAAACCTGGTGATTCACAGACCTGTACCCCTGGGGCTAATAATACATTATATGCTAATAAAAAAATAAAAAAAAAGAAAGCCTTTTCAGAATTATCTCCATTATAATGAGCAAAAAAACAAAAACAAAAACAAAAACAAAACAAAACAAAAAAGAATGTAGCATAAGTATGAAAGCAAGCAATACAAAGAAGACAAAGAGATGAAGAATCCTACCTAGAAGAAAACCCAAGAAATGAAAGAAAATTCCCTCTGGCCATTTGGAGGCAGCTGTTTCTGTCCAGCTGGCTGTTCACCAGGTTTTTATAGCAATAAATATTTTATATTTTATAGGAATAAAAAGAAAAGAAAGAAAAGGCTTAGATCTTTGATTAACTCTCTGCTTTGGGGAATTGATACTTAAGGCAAAAATCAAAGAACTGCCCCAAATAAACAAAACAACATATATAATAGAGATATTTGTTCTACTGCTGTTTATAAAACAAAAATGATTTATATAGTCAGAAATTGGTTAAGTAAGTGGTAGAAATTCATACTGTGGAATTTGCATGGAGTGTTGAGAATTGAAAATAAGATCTTTGTTTTCTATCTCTGAGTAAAAATAATTAGGTTATGGAGCAACATGTAAAGGAAAACCTCTTTGACAATCAACAAACCTATGATCATGTGCTTATGTTCGTAAAAGTGCCCACAAGGGTGTTTTCCCAAGATGTTATCAATGGCTTCCATGTCTTATGATGGGATTTCTAATTTTTCCCCCTTCTCTGCACTTTGCCTTATTGAGTTCTTTTTTCTTTCACATAATACATGTACTGATTTTATTTATTTTTTAAAAAACTTTGTACACCCTTTTGCTTTTCTTGAGCTCAGGGGACTTTCAAGTTACCTGATGTACTCTGGGATGAAGTAGACCAGGTTGAATGTGACTAGGTCACATTTGCTTTGTAATAAGCGGCCAACACCTTGCCTGGCCTCAAGATGGTTCTGCAGCCCCATACCCCTGGGGAGTCTTAGCAACAGCTGCTTAACCTGAAGTTCCCAATGACCAGCTAGGTTAGGCATCTGTTGGAGCATGGGACTTGTGGCAGATGAATTGTTTTGGAAAGCAGAATGGGGCCATGGAAGAGTGGGAACCTGGCAACTTATTGACTAGACAATCTTGGGCAATGATTTCTCCCCTCTAGCCTCAGTTTCCCTGTATAAAATGGGGTTAATGAAACCTACTTTACAGAATCATCATGGGCATCAGATAAAATAATATATGTGAAAGATACTTACTGAACTCCAGTCTCCCTTTTCTTTCTTTCTTTTTCTTTTTGTTTTTTTTAAAGATTTTTTTGTTGTTGTTTAACCAGGGAGCCTGATGCGGGACTTGATCATGGAACTCCAAGATTATGACCTGAGCTAAAGGCAGTCACTTAACCAACTGAGCCAACCAGGCACCTCGTCTCCATTTTCAAAGACTTTCCACTATGTTGTTAAAATTAGATGTTCCATTTTATTGATGATTGGAACTTGGGTTGAGGGCAAATTTATTTGGAAATGTTTATGTAAGAATAAATGCCCTCCCTGCCCTCTAGTCTACACCCACAATCTAGCCTTTAACACACGTTAGGATTTCACTACTGGTGGGAGTCTTACAACTCGATTATTTGTTTCCAGAACTTGACTGCCCTGTGCATTCTCTTATTTGATATGTGGGGAACAAGAGAATTCTACTGTAATTTCTATGAATAGAACATGATTAAATAGTTGTCAGGAAATCAGAACAAAAGGGAATGCTTTGCACTCAAAAGACTTGCAATCAGTAACGAAAGGTCAGAATGGCTTCTGAGATGGACATAGGGTTTCCATTGCCTCCCGCAGGGTGAAAGACCCTTGGTCCCCAGCTTTTCATCTCTGGCTTTGGGCTCAATTAAACAGCAGAGTCAACCTGCTGCCCTGGGCTGACACACAAGTTGAGTGCATTTGGTTACTTCTACTTTATTCAGAACAGCAATTTAGATTTTAAAAATAATTAAGATGAGTTAACCAGCCTTACAGGTTGTCTTCAGAGGCACAGTCTGCTCTAGGGTATGGTGAAAACTTTCTTTCTGAAGTCTGTTTCGCACAGAAAGCCAGCAAAATGGGATTGCTCCCTGGATCGGGGTTTTGGAAAGAATGCTTAAAACAGAAAATATTTTATGGCAACTAGCATATCAAAGCAGTGATATCAAAGAGCTGAGTTCCAGTTCAGACACCAACCACGTGGCCATGGACTTCAGGATTAATCAGAGTATATGACATATCTGCATGTCTTCCAGGCAATTTCTCCCTCAGATGACAACATCTGTATTTTTCACTGAGGTTAAAGTTTAGGAACGATGGATATACAAGTGAACCTAGTTATGTGCTTAGGCCAGGGGCTTCAGAATTTAAAAATGCAGGAGGATCCACATCATAACTTTCCCAAGTCAGAGTCCCCCCACCAAGTAAATCTCACCTGTTGGGTGGACATTCATTTGCACGGGACTTGACAAAATCTTGACCCTCACAAACACCGTCTATGTGGGGAAGGGGACTGAGGGAGCTTCCAGGGGCTGTGTCTTGGGTTGAATATAGTTAGGAAGTGATGACGCTAATGAATCAACAACCAGTAAATATTCAAACATTGAGACCAAGCTCTTCATAATTTTGGTCATTGGTAGCCATGGGATTAGTAATTTGTCCTATATTGTGAGTGAGAGAGAGAGAGAGAAGAGAGAGAGTGTGTGTGCATGTGCGTGCAGGCATGCTCACATGTTAAGTGGAATAAGAGAACAGAAATAAAAGATTCTAAACAATTAACTGCCCAATTAGCTGTCTTCACAATTATGGGAATGTGACATTTAGTGAAAAACACAATGATCATTTTAAACTAAATTGCCCACTTGGATAGTGTCCTCCTGGCTCAGTCGACATGCCAACTGGTTCTTACAGTGGTGCCATTGCTTTGGAGAGTCAGGCACAATAGTCTCCCTCACACCAAGCCCAGTCTGTTTTCTTAATTAACAACATTGAAATAGGGAGGGGAAAGGTTGTGGTTGGGAACAGGCAGCTTAGTGAGACTCCCTTTCCCGTGATTTCTCAGGCTTGAGGGTGGCCTGCCTGAACTTTGCATCTGAGGAAATATTGTTGGGTGGGGGCAGTAATGCAGGGCAGGACTGGGAAGACTGGCTGATTAGGGACGTTGTACAAACAGCTGAAGTCTCTTTCCAAAGCAAAGTGGTGTGTGGGCAAAAATGAAAGACAAGTGAATATGAACAAAATTCTCAGGTTCCAAAGACTCAACAACATGACTAATGGAGGTCTGGTTGGATTCTTTCCAACATTTCCTACTGACTTCCAGTAGGGAAGGGGACAGAGAATCAGAATGTTCTTCTTTCTTCCCCTTGTTTTCATGATATTTGGTCTCATGGACTGACTTGTGTGCCCACCTAGGGACCATCCCTAGGGACACAAGGAACTTGTTTCTTTTCTTTCTTTTCTTTTCTTTTCTTTTTTCCCCGTTATTCCCTCCTGGCATCATGACCCCTACTGTGCACATACGCTCTGCCCATCCATAAAGAGAGCACAGACCTGAATACAATGGGGTCCAGAGTTCCCACGTGTATCATTTTCATTGCCCTGAGCTCAGAAAGAAGGGCCCTAGGGGAACCAGGATTTGAAGGGCACTGAGACCTCCTCCTTGATAGGCCTCTTCTGCCTTGGGTGGCAGCTCAGATCCCAGAGCCTCGGGACAACTTTGCACTCAGTGAACATTTAACAAATGCAAGCTTGTCTGTATAGAGTTCCTGAGAGAGCCCCATCGGCCAGCACTTCTGCTCTCCTGCACAGTGAAGTGTGGTGTTCGTAATGGTCATATTGTAGGACATGGACCAGCACTTGCTTCAGAAAGAAGGGGGCTTTTGAATCTGGGTTTACTGAAGGCTCTGTTGTTTCTCAGCTGGGAGAACTTAAATAGGTCACTTAAATGTTACTTAGCATCAGGGAGTCTGGTCTATAAAATGGGGAGAAAAAAGGTACCTATCCCATTGAGTCACTATGAAGACTAAATAGGCCAATGCATGGAAGGGGCCTAGCACTGCTAAATACTCCAAAATGGTAAACTTTGTTACTATGTATTTATTATTTCTTTCAAAATGGTGGTTCAGTGTCAAAGCTGGGATGTCAGAGAGGATCCATCAACTCCCCAGCCTTGCGCAGACTCTGGGACTTGGAGACCAAGGCACAGGGACTGGGCCCACTCTTCACATGGTCTCTAGTAGAGTCTTTCCAAAAGCGGAACTCTAATGCATATCTCTTGTACTACCTGAAGGCCTTTAGTGGCTGACTGAGCAATGTAGGGTACTCCAAACCAATAATACTTTCCCTCTGGAGCTGGGTGGATCCAGAACAAATTTGAGATTCATTTAGAAAGGAGGCATCTGGGTGGCTCAGTGGGTTAAGGCCTCTGCCTTTGGCTCAGGTCATGACCTCAGGGTCCTAGGATTGAGCCCCACATCGGGCTTTCTGCTCAGCAGGGATCCTGCTTCCCCCTCTCTCTCTGCCTGCTTCTCTGCCTACTTGTGATCTGTCTGTCAAATAAATAAATAAAATCTTAAAAAAAAAAAAAAGAAAGGAGGCAGGGGAGAGTTATGGGTTGGGTAGGCAAGCAACTTCTCAACATGTTCTAGCAAAGATGTACCTCACACTGGCATATGAGAAGCATTCCCAGGTTTTCAGGACTGTGATGTCCTCTAGCTTCATAAACACCTATGGCAAACTTGAGAAGTGAGCAAGGGTTAGTCTATCTACTTGCCAGAAAAGGGCTCAGGGAGATTAAGAAACTGACTCAAGGTCACACAAATGGTGGAGCAGCAGCAGCACTTTCTTTATCTTCCCTGCTTACTCAAAACTTGTTTATGGTCTAGAATCCTTTGACACCAAGAGCAAGAGGGAGTCCAGTGGGTGGCTGAGTTGTTTGTTCTGTGTACAGTTGGTATGTAACAACTCTTTCAGAGATAATCCCACAACATGTATATCATAGAACTTTGGTGTTTGACTCCTCCCTACCCCCAGCCCTTAGCGGCCAACCAACTGCTCTCTGTCTCCCAGCTCTTCCCTGACACCATCCCTGCTTCCTACCCACAGGCCCTGCTTTTCCACATTTTGCCTCCCCACTCCTAGTGCCCTTTGTCCCAAGACTACTTACTATCAGTTAATGACAAAATCCTCCCAGTGTGGGTGTGACAGGCAGGGGACAGAGACAAAGGATAGAGAAAGAACATTCTACACAGAGGCTGGGGCAACTCCCCTCATTGGCAAAATCGCAGTGAAGCCCATCAGAAAAGATCTGGGCAGATGGGCCCAGCTGTTGCTTGCCAAAATGTTGACTCCTAAGGCAAATGCATTGATTTGTCCATTGGAAGATGGGGTTCCTTCTAAGTTTCCCTGTTGATGTTTGGTACAAAGTAAGAGATTGGAAACAGGACTTCAGACAATCTGGCTTTCAGAGGAGACAATGGGGGCTGAGTCCATTTGTTGGCAGATGGGGCTTAACCTTTTCTCCTGAAGGGTTGTAGAAAACAGTGGACTTTTCTTGTTATTATTCCATTTTAATGGAAGAACTAGAGCCAAGAAATATCCATCCTGCCCTCCTGCCTTTGACAAGGAGGCTTCCCTTCTTAGGTACCATCAAGAGGCCACAGGTTCTTTTAGTAATTGAAATGCCCACCATCTAGGCCAGCATGTCGCAGGTGGCCTTAGGGTCTACCTGAGTGTCTCTCTCTTTGCCAGGGCTGCCTCTAACCTTTCTCAAAGAGAGTCTCCCAAATTTGAAGGAGCCCCATCAGGGATATCTGGGGATCCTGAGACTTTTCCTGCCTTTTGGAATTTCTGTGTCTGCAATAAATGTGTGTACCAGAGGAGAGGGGAAATCTCTGGAACATAAGTAGGAGTATAGTGGCCTAGTGACAGCTCAGATAACTACTAAGTTCCTTCCTGTCTCCAGTTCTGTGAATTTTATTGAGTTATAATCAGGTTCCCACTGCAGAGTCTTGACTTAAAAAAAAAGGAAAGAAAAGAAAAGAAAAAAAGCCTTGTGGAGGCATAACTGGTACAAACCGTAAACTTGGGACATCCACTTCTGGCCAAGATGGAATTATAGGGACTGGAGTCTTGATTCTTGTGAGTCCTCTATAGCCTCATGTTTTATTTTTTTTAATTATTTTTTACTTTTTAAAGAATTTATTTATTTGTTTGTTAGAGAGAGAGAGAGAGATTGAGAACAAGCAGGGGGAGCACAGGCAGAGGGAGAAGCAGGCTCCCTGCTGAGCAAGGACCTGATGCGGGACTCAGTCCCCGGACCCTGGGATCATGACCTGAACTAAAGGCAGATGCTTACCTGACTGAGCTACCCAGGTGTCCCTAGCCTCACATTTTAGAGAAAATGTAGCTGCTTCCCAGCTGATGCCTCTGCTTCTCCTGACCCTCACCCTGAGTAGAGAAAGCAACACTATTTTTTCTAATTATCCTGACATTTCTGACAAGGCCATTGTTCCTTAAGTCTAAAGGGACTTCAAGTAGTTTTAATCTGGCTGGGCTCATGTCACATGGCACTGGCTTTCGGGGTTCCTATTACTGAAAGTGCATTAACATTCCCCAAAGGTCATAAGAAGGGGACTCCGGGCCTCTGTTTGTGATAGAATGAACTTTGAGAGGATGGCCATTTAAAAACATTAACCAAATCTTTGGAATCTTGACTCTTTCTGTAAAGAAGTAGGCTTTGTTTAACTCTCCCATGTTCCCTGAGAGAACTAGTATGATAGGGTAGGGGATAGAATGAGTCAAACAGGGGCAAGACACCAAAGCTGGTCTATGAAGGAAACCTCACAGGTGAATGAATCTCTTCTCAAGTCTTGGAAGGCAGGGTAAAGCAGATCAATCCTATGCTTAGGTCACAAGAAAAGAAGACTCTTCCAATTTATTCCAGATCATCAACCATGTCGTTGATTGCTCTGTATCCACTGAAATTATCATATAAGAATAGTTAATGATGCAAGAAAAGTTCCCACTAGATGAGCTTCCCACCTTCTGCACCACTGATATTTGGGGCTGGGTAACCTTGTGCTGTGGGGCTGTCCCTTGTGCTGTAGGTCATTTACCAGCAGCCTCATTTCCAGCCATCACAAGTACCCCACCCCTAGTTACCAAACCAAAAATGTTTCTAGATATTCCCAAATGTCTCCTGGGGCAAAAATGATCCCATTTTGGTTTGAAAAAAAAAAAAAAGTAATAATAGACTAAAGTGTTGGCCACTATTTATTGTGTGACTGTCACTTGCCAAGTGCTGTGTTAAGGGTCTTACAGACAGGATCTTGTTCATCTGTGACTACTGGATTACAATGGCCTTTTATTTTCTTCTCTTATTATAAGAAACACATCAAGCAACAGGGTTCTGATTTCTCTAGTTAATTTGTGGGTTCTCCTTCTGCTTCCAGCCCCACCCAGAGAGAAGTGGCAGTATCAGGCTGGGGCAAAAGATTGGAGTCCTGGCCGTGTCCCTTCTTAGGGTATGCTTTTGGATATCCTTATCACACTTTTGGAACCTCATTTATAAAATGAGGATAATAGACTGTCTTTGTTCCACTGGATATTTTTTCCTCCTTTGTTGAAGATTAGTTGACCATAGAGTTGAGGGTCCATATCTGGGCTCTCTACTCTGTTCCACTGATGGAGAAGTGGAGGGAGGCAGCCGCTCCCACTGAGGACGCCAATAAGAGATGGAACTCTGTGAGGCTGCCCCACACTATATGTCTGTTTTTGTGCCAGTACCATGCTGTCTTGGTGATCATAGCTTTGTAATAAAGCTTGAAACCAGGCAATGTGATGCCCCCAATTTTATTTTTCTTTTTCAACATTTCCTTAGCAATTCGGGGGCTCTTCTGGTTCCATACAAATTTTAGGATTGTTTGTTTCAGCACTTTGAAAAATGGCATTGGTATTTTGATCAGGATGACATTGAAAGTATAGATTGCTCTAGGCAGTATAGACATTTTAACAATGTTTATTCTTCTAATCCATGAGCATGGAATGCTTTTCCATCTTTTTGTGTCCTCTTCAATTTCTTTTTTTTTTTTAATTTTATTTTTTATAAACATATATTTTTTTCCCCAGGGGTACAGGTCTGTGAATCGCCAGGTTTACATACTTCACCGCACTCACCATAGCACATACCCTCCCCAATGTCCATAATAACCCCACCTCCCATCCCAACCCCCCTCCCCCCAGCAACCCTCAGTTTGTTTTGTGAGATTAAGAGTCACTTACGGTTTATCTCCCTCCCAATCCCATCTTGCTTCATTTACTCTTTTCCTAACCCCTTAACCCCCATGTTGCATCTCCTCTCCCTCATATCAGGGAGATCATATGATAGTTGTCTTTCTCCGATTGACTTATTTCACTAAGCATGATACCCTCTAGTTCCATCCACGTCGTCGCAAATGGCAAGATTTCATTTCTTTTGATGGCTGCATAGTATTCCATTGTGTATATATACCACATCTTCTTTATCCATTCGTCTGTTGATGGACATCTAGGTTCTTTCCATAGTTTGGCTATTGTAGACATTGCTGCTATAAACATTCGGGTGCACGTGCCCCTTCGGATCACTACATTTGTATCTTTAGGGTAAATACCCAGCAGTGCAATTGCTGGGTCATAGGGTAGTTCTATTTTCAACACTTTGAGGAACCTCCATGCTGTTTTCCAGAGTGGTTGCACCAGCTTGCATTCCCACCAACAGTGTAGGAGGGTTCCCCTTTCTCCACATCCTCGCCATCATCTGTCATTTCCTGACTTGTTAATTTTAGCCATTCTGACTGGTGTGAGGTGGTATCTCATTGTGGTTTTGATTTGTATTTCCCTGATGCCGAGTGATATGGAACACTTTTTCATGTGTCTGTTGGCCATCTGGATGTCTTCTTTGCAGAAATGTCTGTTCATGTCTTCTGCCCATTTCTTGATTGGATTCTTTGTTCTTTGGGGGTTGAGTTTGCTAAGTTCGTTATAGATTCTGGACACTAGCCCTTTATCTGATATGTCATTTGCAAATATCTTCTCCCATTCTGTCAGTTGTCTTTTGGTTTTGTTAACTGTTTCCTTTGCTGTGCAAAAGCTTTTGATCTTGATAAAATCCCAATAGTTCATTTTTGCCCTTGCTTCCCTTGCCTTTGGCGATGTTCCTAGGAAGATGTTGCTGCGGCTGAGGTCGAAGAGGTTGCTGCCTGTGTTCTCCTCAAGGATTTTGATGGATTCCTTTCTCACATTGAGGTCCTTCATCCATTTTGAGTCTATTTTCGTGTGTGGTGTAAGGAAATGATCCAATTTCATTTTTCTGCATGTGGCTGTCCAATTTTCCCAACACCATTTATTGAAGAGGCTGTCTTTTTTCCATTGGACATTCTTTCCTGCTTTGTCGAAGATTAGTTGACCATAGAGTTGAGGGTCTATTTCTGGGCTCTCTATTCTGTTCCATTGATCTATGTGTCTGTTTTTGTGCCAGTACCATGCTGTCTAGATGATGACAGCTTTGTAGTAGAGCTTGAAGTCTGGAATTGTGATGCCACCGACTTTGGCTTTCTTTTTCAATATTCCGTTGGCTATTCGCGGTCTTTTCTGGTTCCATATAAATTTTAGGACTATTTGTTCCATTTCTTTGAAAAAAATGGATGGTACTTTGATAGGAATTGCATTAAATGTGTAGATTGCTTTAGGTAGCATAGACATTTTCACAATATTTATTCTTCCAATCCAGGAGCATGGAACATTTTTCCATTTCTTTGTGTCTTCCTCAATTTCTTTCATGAGTACTTTATAGTTTTCTGTGTATAGATTCTTAGTCTCTTTGGTTAGGTTTATTCCTAGGTATCTTATAGTTTGGGGTGCAATTGTAAATGGGATGGACTCCTTAATTTCTCTTTATTCTGTCTTGTTGTTGGTGTAGAGAAATGCGACTGATTTCTGTGCATTGATTTTATATCCTGACACTTTACTGAATTCCTGTACAAGTTCTAGCAGTTCTGGAGTGGAATCTTTTGGGCTTTCCACATATAGTATCATATCATCTGCAAAGAGTGATAGTTTGACTTCTTCTTTGCCGATCTGGATGCCTTTAATTTCTTTTTGTTGTCTGATTGCTGAGGCTAGGACTTCTAGTACTATGTTGAATAGCAGTGGTGATAACGGACACCCTGCCGTGTTCCGGACCTTAGCGGAAATGCTTTCAGTTTTTCTCCATTGAGAATGATATTTGCGATGGGTTTTTCATAGATGGCTTTGATAATATTGAGGTATGTGCCCTCTATCCCTACACTTTGAAGAGTTTTGATCAGGAAGGGATGCTGTACTTTGTCAAATGCTTTTTCAGCATCTATGGAGAGTATCATATGGTTCTTGTTCTTTCTTTTATTAATGTGTTGTATCACATTGATTGATTTGTGGATGTTGAACCAACCTTGCAGCCCTGGAATAAATCCCACTTGGTCGTGGTGAATAATCCTTTTAATGTACTGTTGAATCCTATTGGCTAGTATTTTGGTGAGAATTTTTGCATCCGTGTTCATCAAAGATATTGGTCTGTAGTTCTCTTTTTTGATGGGATCCTTGTCTGGTTTGGGGATCAAGGTGATGCTGGCCTCATAAAATGAGTTTGGAAGTTTTCCTTCCATTTCTATTTTTTGGAACAGTCTCAGGAGAATAGGAATTAGTTCTTCCTTAAATGTTTGGTAGAATTCCCCCGGGAAGCCGTCTGGCCCTGGGCTTTTGTTTGTTTGGAGATTTTTGATGACTGTTTCAATCTCCTTACTGGTTATGGGTCTGTTCAGGCTTTCTATTTCTTCCTGGTTCAGTTTGGTAGTTTATATGTCTCTAGGAATGCATCCATTTCTTCCAGATTGTTAAATTTTTTGGCATAGAGTTGCTCATAATATGTTCTTATGATTGTCTGTATTTCTTTGGTGTTACTTGTGATCTCTCCTCTTTCATTCATGATTTTATTTATTTGGGTCCTTTCTCTTTTCTTTTTGATAAGTCTGGCCAGGGGGTTATCAATCTTATTAATTCTTTCAAAGAACCAGCTCCTCTTCAATTTCTTTCATGAGTGTTCTGTCATTCCTCGAGTACAGATCCTTTACCTCTTTGGTTAGGTTTATTCCCAGGTATCTTATGGTTCTTGGTACCATAGTAAATGGAATCAATTCTCTAATTTCCCTATCTATATTTTCATTGCTAGTGTATAAGAAAGCAACTGATTTCTGTGCATTGATTTTGTATGCTGTGACATTACTGAATTGTT
Source organism: Lontra canadensis (assembly GCF_010015895.1). Classification (NCBI taxonomy): domain Eukaryota; kingdom Metazoa; phylum Chordata; class Mammalia; order Carnivora; family Mustelidae; genus Lontra; species Lontra canadensis. The sequence goes on along the minus strand of NW_022631032.1, from coordinate 9,140,437 downwards.
GTATGAGTTCTAGCAGTTTGGAGGTGGAGTCTTTTGGGTTTTCCATATAAAGTGTCATGTCATCTGTGAAAAGAGAGTTTGACTCCTTCTTTGCCAATTTGAATACCTTTTATTTCTTTTTGTTGTCTGATTGCTATTGCTAGGACTTCTAGTACTATGTTGAACAACAGTGGCAAGAGTAGGCATCCTTGTTGTGTTCCTGATCTCAAAGGGAAGGCTGTCAGCTTTTCCTCATTGAGAATGATATTCGCTGTGGGTTTTTCATAGATAGATTTTATGAAGTTGAGGAATGTTCCCTCTATAATAATACTGGCTTTACAAGGCTGTGAGCCTCAGAAACAAATTTATGAGGAGAGGGAACGTGCCCGCTTTGCTTCCCACTCTCTCCTCAATGCCAGCCCCCGCCCCCAGATCTGGCACATAGACAGTATGTGATCAATGGATGCTCCTTGAATGACTAGGTCAATGAAGAAAAATGTCTGGCACCTATCCCAGCACTGGTACTCATATGGGCCCCACAAACACCTGTGCATGTCAGAGACACCAGCAGGTATCAGATGCTGTGAGCAGGACAGTTGCCTCTGCCCAGAGGAGTCTGAGACCCAGGAGGATGGGAACAATGCTGATAAGAATTACAAATCATTGCACAATTGCAAGTGCACCAGTATTGCAAAGGGAAGGTTTAGAGTCACCCGCATGCTCACAGTCATGCACACACACACACACTCACACACAAGCACACCCAGCTATGTGCAGGTGAGAGCAAGTGCCCAGCGGTCCAGCCTGTGGGATTGTGGTTAGCCAGGGATCGAGGCTCTGGAGAAGTTTTTGAGAAGTTTTCATTGCTTTTGAAGCTTAAAACCATAAACTTTGATAAAAGAAAACATTTCCATTGAACTTGTAAATACTTAATAGGAGTTAGAAATCATTAAAGCTAATCAAATAGTCTCTTTTGTTCCGATTCAATACGCATATTCTTTTATCAACTTCATTGTCCATTAAGATTGGGATTCAGGTTTGTCTGCATCCAGAAAAGGTCACATTTGCCCAAGGACTGATGGAGAAGTGGAGGGAGGCAGCCGCTCCCACTGAGGACGCCAATAAGAGATGGAACTCTGTGAGGTTGCCCCACATGCCAGCCCTGCCATGGCCTGGCTATCCCCGCAGACATGTTCCCCTCCCTCTTCTGCCAAGACTCCATTTCCTCGTGTGTGAAGATCAGGTGTTACCACTGTGTGAGGGCATGTTGAAGATTAAGGAAACTAAGGTATGTGCGGAAAGGTATACCTAGTTCATTGTGTGCTACAAAGAGGGCTTGTTTGATGGTAACCCCCTCCCCTCTCTCCTTCACTACAGAGATGGCCTCTCTATATTATGTTCAGCCTTTAAATCTCAGGTCAGGCGACAGTGCAGGTGGGCTGGGCCCTCCTCTGGGCTCCTTCAGCCCTCTACGCGCTCAGTCTCATGCATCCTTGCAATGGTCTGAGTCTGACCTGGAGCTCATGGGAGACTGGGGCTGAGGGCCACTCAGTGCCTGATTGCCAACAGTCACCCTCCCCTCCCTTCCCTGTTCTACCCTGCACTATGGGGAATATTTCCCAGCCTCCCTGGGAACAGGCTCTGGGCAGTTTCTACCAGTGGCAGCACTGATGTAGGGTAGAAAGTGGGAAGGAAAGAGGAGCCAGGGTGCTTCTCTGTCTCTTCCTCTGTCTTTGATTTGGGGGTGTTTAGGGGCTACCTCTCCTCTGATATCATCTCCTGCCATGGTCTGTCTCACCTGGCAGTCCTGGCTGCTGGGTTCTGATAACACCACTGTCCTCCCAGAGTTCCTGGTGGTATAGGCAGCTTCCTGCTGTGGCTAAGCTTAGAGTTGCTCCCTCATTTCCTGTCAACCTTCCTGGCTTTCCCAGCTTCTGCATAAGCAGTTTCCTGTATTGAATTCCCTGCAGGTGAAATGCCCAGCATGATTTTTTCCTGACAGGAGCAGACTGATGCATTCTGTTTCCCCACAGCCTCAATGGAAGCTCTGATTGGCTAAATGCATTTTCTGGTTGTCACTTTCCAAAGAAGGTGGGGGTTTTGTTCATCTTTCCAGGCCTTGCCTTTGGTTCCCTCTCACCCTCCAAAACTGTCGTGATCCAAAAGCATGAGCAACTAATGTGAGGGCCAACCTCAGAAAAATCTAAGACCAAATCTTCAAAGTTCTTGAAAATTTGGTCTTGTTCATTTCTAGTTCATTTTCTCATGCCCCAGCTTCTACTTGGGTCCATTTATATAACGAGTGTAATCAGGGAGCCAAAATTAAATATCTATCCCCAACTTCTACCCTTCTAATCAGTCACAAATCATGAGTGAAAAGAGCTGGTTCAAGTGGAAGAATTGATTCCGGGAGGCCTGCTCTGTCCATCCATTCTGTCCCGCTCTGAGCAGAAGAGGGACTAAACCTCCCAACCAGAGAGGGTGTGAACAAGTCACTTCTGGCAACATCTGGTCTACAGTGGAATTAGTCTTGGAGGAAACTGAGGATGAATGCTGAATTTAGAAGAATGAAGCCTGATTTCAGATATGACTGGGAAGAAATGGCATTAAAGGTTTCCTGAATATGCCGGTTGTCTGGATGCTGTTGGGTAGGTTTGGATTTCCAGGAACAAGAGGCCCCCCCTGTCCCTACCAGGAACGGTCTCCTGACTGCAAGGTCTGGGCCTCTGGAGACAGACCTACCTGGGTTTAAATTCTGCCTGGGCTACTGACTAGCTGTAGGGTCTTCAGTGAATATTCGACCAGTCCAAGCCTCAGTTTCCTCATGTGTAAAATGGGTCCCTCTATCCTAGTCCTGGAAAGAGCTCCAGGACAGTAAGAGGAATTACTTCACAAAATGTCTGTTATCCTCTCTTTGATTTAAGACCCAGGACTCTCCCGTGCCTGTAAGTACACTTGCTCTATGTTGACTTGCCTAGGTGTACTGAATAGACCTTCCTGGGCCTTGGGGAGTGTATCGGGACAAAACTAGAGAGAACCCCTGGGGTCTGTGTCAGTTCCTGTGGAACTGACTGTGGCTGGTGTAGCTGGCCTCTTAATCATAGTTTACTCCGCCCCTGTCTTCTGCATTTGCTCACAGCAGGTGGGGCTTCTAATTCCAAGTGGAGACCCCTCCCTCCCCTCCCTTCTTTCTCCTGCTCCCTTCTTTCCCAAATCCTCCTCTCTATGCTTTCTCCTCCCCTCCCTCCCCTCCCTCCTTTTCCCTGCTCCCCTCCTCTCTCATCCTTCATCCTCCTCTTTTCTCTTTCTCCCTTTCCCCTCCTCACCCCTACCCTCTCCTCTCCCCTGGGGGCATCAGCACTTCCTCACCTCAGAAGTGTCCCTGGCTGCTCCTCCAGCATTAGCCCAGGCCTTCCTCCCTCCCCAGTAACTGGAGGCTGTTGGGTTCTGGGCTTAACTTGGAGCCATTGGAGGGTTGCAGTGGGCAACTGGAGAGAGGGCCTGCTGGCCTTGGCAATCATTGCTCTGCCCCTTCACATGCCACAGACCTAAGCCAAATGCACCATCTTCCCACCAGCTGTCTTGAAGATCATCTTTCCCTCACTTCCCCAAACTTCCACCTTTGTTGCCTCCCCTCCTCTGTGAGCTTCCTGCAACCACTGCCTAGTGCAGGGGCTCCTAAATTAAAGTGCCTCTCACCTTCTTCCCTGCCTCCCCCTGGCCACTCCCCAGTCCGGTCCTGACCCCCGGCCCTCACTGCTTCTCCCCTGTGCTCCTTATGACCAGAGCTTCAGAGCAGGTGAACCTGAGTCCTTCTCCCCAGCTCCATCTGTCCTGCCAACAAGGGCTGGAGAATTTCTCCTGGCCCATGTCCCAGGCCACATCACTCTATGCTCAGAAGACTGCATCAGCTCCCATGATCCTCTGGATGAAGCCCGGCAAAACCCTCACCTCCGACTCTAGTCTGAGCTAGCAACCTTCCCGGCCCTGGCCTCCTTCCTCCCATTAGGAGCAGGCACTGCCCTCTCACCTTTCCCGGACCCTCTGTGTCATTTTCTTTCTAGTACCTTTGCATATGGCAGTCACTTCTCTACTATGCCCTGCCTCCCCCCTTTGCCCACCACCATCTTCCAGCCCAAACGTGCCCCCTGCCACGAGAGCAGAACCCTTCTCTTACAGGGCTCAGCATGCGCAGGCCCACGCAGAGAGACATGCAGGTGGCTCGCCCGCACTTTGCCCACCTGCGGAGACGGACTGGGCTTTGCATGAGAGTGTGCAGGTGTGGGTACGTAGATGAACACACATTTAAAATGGATCATGCTTTAGCTGAAAGAAGCAGGGTATGTCATTGTGCCCGCCAAGCACCTGCAGGTGACTCACGTGGGGACCTTGTCGCAATACAGTTTCCTAGGTCCTGCCCATGACCTCAGAGACAGAATCTTGAAGGGGAAGGGGGTGGGAGTCTGTGTTTTTAATCCATCCTCCTGTGACCTTCAAATCTGAGGACTGTGGAAGGGATGTCGGTCGGTGTTCAAGCTCTCGGAAAGCAAGAGTTTTAATTAAGAGATTATTATCTCGTCATGCACACATGTAGAAATAAGTGGAATTAGGGAGAAGAGTGAGTACTGGCTGCTGTTAGCCATGCTAACATCTGGCTCCATCTCACTACTTCCTGTGGCACAGGTCCCTAGTCCTCATTCCTGACCCTACAGAAGAGGAAATGGGGGTGCACAGCTGGGGTGGAGCAGAACAGGATTTGAACTAAGGGCTGAGGCTGAAGCCTTCACTGAGCGACTCCATGGTGCTTCCCATTTGTGAACTGGAATTTTTCTTTAACCTGCAAGATCAGCTCCCCTGGTTCACAGCTCAGCCCTCCGTCTCTCAGGACACCCCGGAGGCTGGCTTTCTGAGGTTCTGAGAGTCTTTCCCAGCAGCCCCACCCCGCCTCAGTGTAAAATGGGTTTTCAAAGGCGACCCCTTCCACTCTGTTCCCAAACAGCCTTGTGCATGCTGAGGGACGCGTTTCTGTCGTGGTTTAGTCTTGAAATAGGCTGAGTGAAAAGAAATAGGAAGCAGGCAACTTGCCCCGTCTCCCCCACAGTGCACGCAGGGCGGGAAGACAACCCTGGGCCCAGAACATCCGCCTACCTTTGAAATGAGGACCTCAAACGTGACTGCTTCCGAGTGTAGGCGCAGCTTTGTTGAAAAAGAAGGATCAGTAGAATGAATACAGCCACTATGGGTCTTTTGCACCACATGTCAACCTATCCATTCACTTACTCGTCATTTGTAGTGAACATATACTGAGAAAATTGCACTTGGAAACGGAAGATTCAAGTTATATTGTTTGTTACCTATAATTGAAAAAGTGCTCTGCCATGTAAGAAACAGTCAGTGTTTCCAAAACACTGTGCAGGGGTGCAATGTTGCGCATAAGGGGGCCCCAGGGTTTAAGGTCCGTCTTCTATGCTACAGGAATTTTCAGAGCTTTAAAAACAGGAATTCTTGCTGCGAATTTCTAAGAAAGAGATATAGTGCTCAGAATTTCCAAAGTTCATTTGACCATGAACCTTTTCATAGGGCAGGTGGGGGGAGGGGTGGCTAACATCCCCTAAAATACACTTTGCAAAACTTAGGATCAAAAGTTACTAATATTAGAACCCTGCCATGGACAGAACAATTTACAGCGAGTCCCCAGTGGGGTTTCAGATGGATTTTGTTCTTCAGGGGCGAAGGAGAGGGTGATTTGAGGCAGTGCTGGGCTAGGGCAAGACGAAGAGAGGGCATCAAAAGGGGAACCCAAGGCTCCTGGAGAAACTCCGGAGGAGCTGGGGACAAAGAGCTCACTTTACCAGTCTCTGCACCTGGTCCCTGGTCTGCCCCAGGAGATGGGCCTGCAGCTCCTAGGAAGGCTCCCCTCCTCCCCAGCATCCATATGGGGGCACCTCCTCCCTCCCCCCTCCCCATACCTCCCCAGTCAGCATGAGACTCCATCCAAGCACTTCCCTGGCTTTCTTGCTGCCAGAACACAGCATGGCTATTGGGGAGAACAGCTTGCCAAGAGGCCCAGGGCATGGCTGCCTAGTCACCAGGGCTTAGGCCAAGGTTGGCCCTGGTCCACATGGCCAGATTACAACTTTACTCTCTGTCCTCAATTTCATTTAGGATGCTCAGGATCAATGAATGATCTGTTCATTCAAGTCACACTGGAGTGGGCCAACACCACATACTACCTTTCTGGGAATAAACCTGCTTTTCAAAGGTACTGCTCACCTAATGGTGGGATTCTAGGGCCTGCTATAGAGGGTGGGGGAAGGAAAGGGCTTTGACCTCTAGGGCCTTCGCAGAATCCCATGAATGATCCACCATAAATATGTCCCTGATGACCACTCTGCTCTCCCAGGTGCACTATTCCATTTGTGTATCCAGCAGGAAAACACAATTCTTCTCAGAGTAACAAACCTAATGTTCTGGAAGCACCAGGAGGCCTCAGAGTTACTGACCCATCGCTAGTTAGCATCCGCCCATCTGGACCCCTGGGCTGTAGAGGGAGTAACTTTACATAATGACCAGAGCTGGCAGGGACCTTGCTCTTGCCATGGGTCAGGCCAAGCTCCAAGCATTCTGTATGCACTGACTGGCTTACCCTCACAGCGACCCAGTGGAGGAGAGGCTATTTTTGTCTTTTCCATGTTATAGAAGAGAAAAACAAGGATAGAGAGGCCAAATGATGTGCACATGGCTACCCAGCTAAGTGGAGCATCGAGACTGGAACTCAGGCTTCCTGTCAGAGCTTGGGGGTCCTCTGCAGGGGTGTCACTCTGCCCAGTGCTGAAGGGGAGAGGGCTGTCCTGGACCGAGTGCAGCTGGTCCTGCAGACCTGCAGAGACCTTTACAAGTGACTCTTGCCATGCTGCTGAAGGCAAAGCACAAACTAGAAGCCCTATGTGTCTTAAAATAGACTCTTGGAGAAATGTCTGTGTTATCCAAAGGAATGAATTTCAAAGGGCAATCTTTAAGAATGAGAAGGGGATGCTAACTTTGCCAGACAATGTTTCCAGGTAAAGTAATCCCCCAAACAAACAAATTAACAACAACAACAAAAAAAAACCCAAACAAACAAAAGTAAACAAAAAAATAAACAACTGCAGCAACAAATCTTCCCAGAGAACCACCATCCAAGCCATCACCACTTTGCCTGTAGATAAAACTGACAGTTCTAGAAATAAAAGAAGATAGGTATAAAGGGCTTCAAAGTATGGGAGTGATTTTTGTTTTTTTTTTTTCATTTAATGCTAGGTTTCAAAGAAGGAAGGATACGTCTGTCAAAGCTTACACATTCATTCTATTTAAATCCCCTCTAGTTTTCTTAATGGGCTCTGTCAAAAGTGGGAAGGTCCCCAAGGCTGCTTCCCAAAGCCTGTAGAGAATGCTTGGTGGGGAGTGTGGAGCCCAGACTCAGCAGCCCCACTGTGGCCATTACTTCTTCTTGAACACTTGATGGCATACCTGGTCACCGCAGGCCAGCTCCTGCAAGGTCAGAAAGTGGGTGAGTGACTCACAGGCCAGGCCTCCCTGTGCCCCCCAACAACTCTTGGTGTCTGTGAGTTGGGGTGGGGGTGGGGAAGCTGGAGTACAGAGGACACTTAGTTGTTCTGGGCAAAGTGCATCTCATAGACCCCATCAGCTGGCATGCCCTGCAGGTAGCAGTAATTTGATTTTGACACTTGAATTGAGCTTGAACAACCATAAAAATGAAAAATGCAAAGAAATTACCCTCTTGGGCGGGATTTTTCCTACTCCCGTGATTAAAGCAACATCTCCTAATTTATAAAAGGCAGTGAAGCTGTGAAAAAGGAAAGGATCTAGTGGGCAGAAGTGTTTGGAAGGCAAGAGTCCAGGAATATATAGGCTGGTGGACGGTCTATGCTTTCTGGGCATTCTGGCCTCTGGTTACTAGAATGTTGGTTGGTGGCATCCCAGGTAAGGACAGGACAACAGGGTGTGGGCTGCAAAAGGGCTCCCCCCGGGCCTGCCTCTGCAGACAAGATGCAGCTTTTGATCCAGATGGAGGGAGCCCCCAGGCCTTACCTGCACCTCATGACTCCTTGAGGGAGGAGAGAAAAATATGAGTGTGGGGATGGCCACAAAATCATTGCAGCTGACAATGAATCCATTGTCTTAGCCACAGGGACCACTGGGGATTGTACTACAATTAAAAAAATCCATCATCCAAACCAGAGCAGGTAGGGAAAACTGTCAATGGAAAACATGGTGAATGCTTTCCATTTATCACCAGTTGACAATGCCTCCGAAATAAAGATCTCAGGTGAGGCCAGCCTGGCTCTGAAGGGCACAACAGTGACCTGAATACTGACACTGGGGCCAAGTGCTTGCCTGACTACAGAGGTGAAGTCATGACTGACTGAATAAAGAGCCATTTAACAAATGAGTGACTTAATGTATGAAGGAGTGGAAGATTCCTCACTGTTTGAATGCTGGACACATAAATGGCCTTGAAGATTGAAGACTGAAAAATGTAGCTATCTAGACACATATAATTTATTTCAGGAGATCAGCCATTGTTCCTACTGCTCTGTTCTAATACCAAGTTAACTTAAAATATTTCAGGATTAGGTGGACACACCTGCTGATGAGAGGCCAATGCCTATGGTCTGTGAGATGGTTCCCAAGCCCACCTGCCCCTATCCATCCCGCTCCCACCCCTCTTCTTCCCAGCTCTCATAATGGTGAGGAGGCCTGGAGATACCCTCCTTTGGGCCATCTTCATTCTGGGCCTCACATTTCTCTTTAGCTGGTCTTTCATAGGTTGTGTGCATTTCTCCTTGGACCTCGGCTTCCTAACTCAGCAGTTTGAACCCTCATTTTAATTGCAGCCGTTCACAGAAACAGCCATATAGATTTCTTCCTGGAGTCCCCTGAGCCAGATGGGAATGGCTTTCTGACAATATGACCACACGTGTTTGGCTGGAGCTCAGGGGAGGAGTGCAGGGCCATTTTTCTTGTCAGAGCACCTGGGGAGGTGAACCTGCAGTTTGTGGAAGCACCAGGGAAAGGACCCGGGCAGACCCTGGAACTTACCAGGTGCAGCTTATCCCCCTCAACCCACTGCCTCCAGCCGCGGTTCTCCTTCTCCCCCTTCTGCACACACACAAGGACATCACCTTCCCATGTGACCAGCGTCTGCAATGACAGTTTCCCAGGCAAATCAGATGGATGGTCCTGATGGGGACGGAGCAAACCTAAGCCCACAGCTGCGGTTCCTATGGCCATTGCTGGGCTCCTGCTTGTCCACAGGGCGGAGCCTTCAGCCTCTGCCAAGCTGAGTTCTGCCAGACTCTCCACATATACCCTCCATTCCCACCAAACCGGCTCATTGTGGCTGCTCCTGTTCTCTTTTAAAGAATTCTAGTCAGTTAGGCATCTGCTCTCGATTTCGGCTCAGATTATGATCTCAGGGGGTCATGGGCTCAAACCCTGCTTCTGGCTTCTTGCTGAGCAGGGAATCTGCTTGAGATCCTCTCTCTTCCTCTCCCTCTGCCCCTGCCCTCGCTCATGCCCTCTCTCTCTCAAATAAGTGAATAAATCTTTTAAAAAAAGAATTCTACTCTCCCATTTTACCATATGGTGAAGATAACATTCCAAATCAATGGGGGAAAAGACGACGCATTTGACTATAAATGATGTAAAATTTCTCAAAGGGCAAAAAGCATAAAGTCAACAGATGAAGAACAAACTGGGAAAAAATAATTGTAACTCATATCAAAGACCTGATTTTCTTATATGTAAAGGGCCCCTGTAAATTAATAAGAGAAAGATCATTAACCTAATAGGAAATTTAAAAAAGGACACAGCCAACAGCTTACGAGAGAGAAAAAAAAACAAAAAACCTAAAACCCAGCAGATGGCTTTTAAACCTAAGAAAAGATATTCAACCTTACTCATAATAGGAGGAATGCAAATTAAGGTTGTTTTTGAGATACAATTCATCATACGGTCAGAGATCAAAGAGTCTGATAACACACTGAGCTAGAGGAAGTGTGGAGAAGCAGGCACCTCCATTAATGGCTGATGGGTATATAAATTGGTATGAATCCTTTTGTGGGGCAATTTTATATTACCTCTTGAAATTTAACACTGCTATATCTCTTTGACCTAGAAATTCTGTGTCTGGGAATTTTCCCTACAGGAAACACATGGTGAGGACTGCCTATTGTGGGACAATCATATAGGCAGAGAAACCACCTGACTAGCAGGGGACCACAACAGATGGTTCCAGGGCCATCCTCATTATCCAGAAGCAGAAGGGTGGCCCTTCTCCCAATCCTGGACTTCCTGCGGGCAGAATGCAGACTGGCTAGTAGCACAGGTGGGTGGGGCGGCAGCAGAGAGGCAGAGTTCATGCTGGATGGCCAGACTGAGCTGACCAGCAAGTTAAAGAACCCCAAGAGGCTCAAACTCCTGTGCACAGATCATACTTACAGATTATACCCCCCAACTCCTCTGGCTTCTCTTTCTCCTTTTATTCCTCCTAGCACCACCCTCTGGACCATTTGTACTACCCCTAGGTGGTTCTACAGGGCCACCACCTCTGAGCCCAGATGAGGACTGCACATGAGCCTCCTGAAGGATGATGTCACTCCTATCCAGACAGTGGTTTTTTGTCAGTCCTGTCCTTTCTCAGGGATGACCCTGATGCCAGCTGGTTTTCTTCCAAGTATGTGCAAACTGTGTTACGCCTTTGTGAACAATATTATGCTAAGGATCAAATGTTTGCTTTCCTCTCTATCTTGTAAACCTAGCTGGTGACGAACTGACCAGTGCTTCTTTATACACTGTCCTTGCACATTCGGATCTATATTTTGGGACAAATTTGTTTTCTACGGATTGTTAAACCTACCTCCTTCTAAAATAATATTTGACCTTGACCATATGATATATTTTATGTACAATTTTATCCCTCCTCATTTTACTCCTCAATACATTGCAGTGTTGTTTGTTACGACAAAGGACTAGAAGCCTCATAAATTCCATCAGTGGGTGGCTGGTTTAAGTCTGTGTGGTTCAACCATGCCATGCAGCCCTTGAAAGAAGAAGGCAGTTTTATACCTATGGAGGAGACCAGTCTCCATAGTGTATAATGAAGTTAAAAAAGCTAGGAACATGGCCATGTGTATAAGACAAGGTGGGGGGAATATGTATGCATGCCTATGTTTGCATATGTTTGCAAGGAACTAAAAGAGCCCTTAATGGTGATCTTCCTTGCAGAAAGAACTGAGAGGTGGGGAGCCAGTTTGGGAAGGAAATTTCAGTTTTTACTGTTTAAATTTTCTTAAACCATCTGCATGTATTAATATTTCCTTAATTAACTTAACAATAAAATTCTACATCTTTTCTAAAGAAAATATGTCTCCTCCTTCTTTGGAGCCATCTGAAGTCTCACATCTTTGAATGTCTTGAGGAAGCTTAATTCACAGGTTGCTTTCCTTGCTCCTCTGGGAGGAAGATGTTGTTTGGAATATTCCAGAATTCCCTCCCAAATAGATGAGAAAGGAATATTCATTTGTCATTGCCCATCATTGTTCTTGGGACTCAGTTCCCTCCCAGAAGTATGAGAAAGGATGACATCTTATCTGGTCAAAGACTGTGTCTTCTAACCTTCCCTCCCCCAGCCCACATTACCTTACACATCCTAATACATATTGACTGAACTAGTGTCTATCTCTCCCAATAGACAATAAACTCCATGAAAGAAGAGGCCATGTCGGCTGTTTATTTCTGCAACCCCAGACTCAGCAGAGAAGGTGCTTGGTGAGCAATGTTGAATGACTCTGTGACAGAGTTATTTTGTTGAAATGGAATCTTGAAGTAAATCCACATGGGAGAATAAATGAGCCTATCTATTCTTCATTGATGATGATTCTTGACAACGACTCAGCCAGCCTACCTCCTTGCCTTGATTTCTATGGTCCCCCTGGAATGCACACATGACCATCAATATGGACACTGGATGGTAACTGTCCATCTACTTGTCTGCTTCCTCATGAGACTGCAAGATCTTTCATGGCAGAAAGGGCTCTAATTCATTACTTTACCCATAGTTCCTGACCCAGGTCTCTCATGTAGTAGGGGATTGGCAAATTTGTAGAAGGAACAAAAAAGAAAAATGTTGGTGCACAAGTACCTGTCCTAATATTTTCTTTTAATAAATCTTACTACGCAGCAAGATTAAAAGTTATTCTGACCCTGAGTAAATTGGTTACCAGTGAATGATGGTAATACATACAATACTACAGCCTTACTCCTACATAAAACAGACAGTAAGAAGAGAGAATGGTTAAATGAACTAAAATTCCACAATTCAATTTCAGTTGGTGTCCTTCATCCTTGTGTCAGAGGAGGTTTTGAAAAAGGCTCAATTGATTTGAAAGATCTTGAGATTGAGGGGATGGAGATAAGTGAGGAAAACCATTGCTTCTGAGTCAGAGGATAAAGAAGACACACTGAACAGAATTAAAGAAGGAATCTGGGCCCACACTGCCATTTCCCTCTCTCAGTGTCCAAAATTAACAGTTAAAAATAGCCTTGTATGGGAAATTAGATAAGGTACTGTCTCAATGTTAAATTTACAGAAGTGGATCACTACACTGTGATTACATGACAGAATATCCTAATTCATAGGAAACACTGAATTACTTAGAGATAATACATCAGATTGTTCAGGAAAAAATTATGTATATAATAGCAAGAGAGCATGTACAAAAGATAGAGCAAATGGGGCAAAATGTTGACGGTAGGTAGCTCTCGGCAAAAGTATACAGATGTTCTTTGCTATTTTCATGCAACTTTTCTGTAAATTTGAATCCGTCCTCTGAGAGTTTTTTTTTTTTTTAAGGAAAATAATAGTTCTTTAAATTAATCACATTGAAGGGCACCATGAACATGTTTATACCTTCCCAGCACACTTGTCCTTGCGCAAGACTGATTTTTGGCAGTACCCATCCCCTCCAGCAGTTCCAGGTGGGGGTCTCCGGGAGAAGGTTGCAGCCCCTGGGCTCTCATGGACACCACAGTGGCATTATTTGTTTTAACTGCCATCGTTGTGCCTGCTTTCCCCTGCCCTGATTGTCCGCCCCAATTACTTTTTGTTTTTAATTGAGATATAATTCACATACGATAAAATTTACCTTCTTAAAGTACAATTCAGTGATTTTTAGTATATTCACCAAGTTGTAAAACTCACCACTGTCTAAATCCAGAACATTTTCATTGCCCCCCAAAGAAACCCTGCACCGATCAGCAGTCTACTCCCCATTCTCTCTGCCCCTGGGAACCACTTTCTGTCTCTAGGGATTTGCCTAGTATTTTTTTTAAAGATTTTATTTATTTATTTGAGAGAGAGAGAGAGATAGCAACAGAGATAGCGAGAGAGAGCACAAGCTGGGGGAGCAGGAACTGGGAGGAGAGGGAAAACTCGGGTCTCGATCCCAGCACCCTGGGATCATGACCAGAGATGAAGGCAGACACTTAACTGACTGAGCCACCCAGGGGCCCCTAGAGATTTGCCTATTCTGGGTGTGTCATATAAGTCCTACAATATGTGGCCTTTGTGTCTGACTGCTCCATTTCCCAAGGTCATGCAGGTGTGTATCAGTGTTCCATTCCTTTCTATGCCTGCATGCTATTCTAGCACATGAAGATCTGTTACTTCTTTTTAATTTTATTCTGGGTAGCTTGTGTACTTTTTGAAAAGGGCTTTAAATCCTCTTAGAAACAAACCAGGGTAAGTGAAGAATATATAATACCCGCAAGAAGGAGGAAGGGGGGATCCCTGGGTCCTTCAAAGGGTTGACCCCATGGTTAACATGGTGTCACCACCCCTGCTGTGGGATGGCATAGATCTGGGCACTTTAGGGCCCTACTGTGCCTCTGCTACAACCCGACCTCACAGCCACACACATGTCTCCTCCAAATGGCCAAATGGAGAGGTTCTCAGAGGGGATCGTGAGGGTGACAGAGATGTTGAGAAGTAGCAGCCTGGAGAGTAAGAGCATGAGCACTACAGCAGCACATGCACACACACACACACACACACATGCGCACACATGCAGACTCACACGTGCTTGTGTGTGCACATGCACACGGACACACAGCTTGTGTGCCCTCAGCTGTGCCACCACATGTGGCCACAGACATTAATCAGAGAGAGAGACTCACCTGCTCCCTTTCGTCCTTTTCCAGCTGAGGGGTTCCAGTCAGATTGCAACAAATAGGGAGTCCTGAGGACATCTGCTCTGGGTCGTGATTCTCATGGGAACACCCTTTTGCTGGAGATTGGCAAATTCTGTCCTGGGGGCTTCTCAAGCCCCACCAGTCTCCTGTGTGTGTGTGTGTGTGTGTGTGTATAAGCCCCAACTTTTTGTTGTGGGTCAGGCAGAGATAAGAAGTGGGAAGTGAGATTCTCTTTCTCTCTGCAGGACTCCGAACTGACTCTGGGGAGAGGACAGGGCTCCGGTGGGGGTGGGGGTATGGAACAGAAGGCAAAGAGACATAAGAGTAGGTGTTGAGAGGTAGAATCCTCTAGCGGTCAGTACTGAAAGGATGTAACTTATTTTAGGAAGAGAGAGTTCTCTACTATCAAAGGTGATGAAAGAAGAAGTCAGAGAGAACAGGCCTGCTTTTCCACAGCCCACATCCAGAATGGAAAGGCGAAGGAAAATGAATCATTGTGAACAGATGAGGTTAGAAGAGCAGCGTGATGCAAAAATCCAGAGACAGATTTCCCATTCATTCTGGTGTCTGAGGGATTGGCTTTCCAGCCACACAGTTCAGAGAAACCTTGTCGATCCATCAACCCTTCAGGGAGGGGATTCTACAAGGGGCTGTTCCAGAGCCTGGAAGCTTCAGCTCTTATGCCAAGATTGCTCTGATGGAAGCATTTCCAAAGTGCTTTTCATTTCCCACTTTTCTTTAGCAAAGAGCACTAAATATAATTCAACCTTGACATGATGGCTGGGATTATCAGTGCTGCAGGACAACCTGATGGAGAAATAAAATGTGTCCTGCTCTCTTGGCTTTATAGTCTTCACCAAAGAATGATGACAGTTTTTCTCCCCAACCCAGGAGAGCAGCCAGAGCTCCCTTGCTTTGGAGGATAGTTGAGACCTCTGACTTTGGATTAGCTCCTGAAAGCACCAGAGAAGACTGGGAGTCTGGAGTGAGTGGGGCTCATGGTGAAAGGGAATGGGAAGGGTGGAGGATTCCATTTCCTTATGGCACTCTGAGGGGCTGGCCCACTGCTGGGCTGAGTGCACACATACCTGCAGATAGGATATGCAGCACAGCCCTCCCTTATTTTGGGAGCCAGGACAGAGATCCTGGTGGTTGCACTGGCATGGAGAGAGCGGGTACAGTAAGTATGCAAGCTACCCATGGACTTTGTATATGTTTATACACAGTTGTATAAACTGTATGGGCCTGGACAGTGAGCAGTCAGTGGCAACCATGTTAAATGACAAACCAGAAGTCCTTCCAAGTTTCCTGGACTGTGTAATCCACCAGATTCTTACATGATACTAAGACTGAAATTGGGGTGGGCGGCGCCTGGGTGGCTCAGTCAGTTAAGCATCTGCCTTTGGCTCGGGTCGTGGTCTGGGGGTTCTGGGATTCAGCCCCGTGTTGGGCTCCTGCTCAGCAGGGAATCTGCTTCTCCCTCGCCCTCTGCCCCTCCCCCATTCATGCTGGTGTTCTCTCTCTCTCTTTCTTTCACACGCACTCTCAAATAAATAAATAAAGTCTTAAAAAAAATGATTAGGATGGGGGAATCCTTAAATATGACTGATTGCTTTTCTCCGCATTCCTGTTTGTGGGGACTGACCAAGGGATAATTGGATTTAGATAACCAAAGATAGGTACACTGAGTGTGAGTGTGGGCACTGCAGTGATTGGACACTGGGTTATGATACTACGTGGAGGCGAGGAGGACCTGCTGTTACCCTGCCTCCCCCTGCCCCCTGACCCCAACCCCACTTCTCCCTGCTGCTGTCATTCTGCCTTATTTACAAACAGCTCCTCTGGGCGAGGGTCTGCTTCTCCTGCAGAGTCCAGTTCCTAGGCCTTGAGATAACTCCCAACATGTGTACTCAGAGTTGTCTGCTTACTTTCAGGGTCCTCCCTGTAATATCCGAGCAGTTCAAGTGACTGGAAATCTGGGCTTTCAACGAATGGAGGATTTCCTCAATTATGATGTGAGTTAAGGTGGTGCTGGGACAGAAGCCATCATTGTGCTAGAGATTTCGCTAAGTGACTAGCACTGGGAAATCCTTGACCTCTTTACTCTACTGACTCTTTCTGATTAGCATTGCATTTTTCTTAAAAAAGCAAACAAACAAACAAACAAGTTAAATTAGTTGGGACCAACCAAAATTGAGGTATTTTGTATAAAAAGTGTGAGTTCTCAACATCTCTAGAAAAGAAAAAAGCAACCTATTAACATGAGGGCCCCGTGCTCCAAGGCAAGGCCTGGCTGGTGCTGAGTGGGGCTGCCCCTGGGATGAAGAGCTGTGCTACCCAGCTCTCGAAATCACTATCACTCCCTATGATATTGGCCTTGCCCACCAAGCAAGCCCACATCGGCATAGGGGCTGGCCTCCTACCCCAGGTCCTGGAGAGGTTGGCAGTCTTCTGTCTCTGCTTCACTTATAAGCTTAGTATAGAAACTGGCTTGTTTCTTCCTGCTGAGCTTCCAATGCTTGTTTATTGCCAGCATCAAGTTACTCTGGTCCCCTCTCCCGATCCCTTTCTGGTTGTTTCTGTCATATTTTCATTGTGAAGCCAGATGGCCGGCTTCTGGACACAGAGTATATGAGTTGAAATGGCCAGGCTAGGTCCTCACCTTAACAGTCCGGTTGTCCAGGCCCTTCGTGCACTCCTCAAACTCCACTCCAACAGTGAAATCCAGCTCATAGTTGCGGAATGTGCTGTTGGTTTTTGTCTTGAAGTTATTGCCGTCTTGTGCAATGATCTTTGTCTGAGTCAGACGTACTGCGATCTTGCGGGTGGCAAAATCAATATCTGTTGGCAAAGGGAGTCGTGGAGGTTATGATGTGCTCAGACAGACTCATTCATTTCTTTAACAAGGCCAAACATTCAGGACCAGAGACACAGACCGTGGGCAACCCACGTATCTTTGCTCAAATGGGAAACAAGAGTTGTTTTAGACACAGCCAGTTTGCGCAACTCAGTCAATTGTCTGGAAATACCCAGCCTCTCAGTGCCTCCTCAGGAATCCTGACAGGAGGGGGAGGTAGCAGGCAGGGTTCACCCTGAGCTGCAACTCTCAGTAGGTGCATGCATTCAAACACACATGCACACACACGCACACACTCACACACACAAACCCCTCCCCGAGAGAAGTTCCATTCTATTTGACATATTGGATTTCCTCCTAAGAGTATGCTGAATAAAAGATTTCATGGTTAAAAAGAAAAAAGACCACTTTAAAATAACCGTTTAGATCACGGGTAAAATGGGCCTTTTGTTAATGTCCATGACCTCTAAGGACATGTACGCCACCTCAATTTTTAAAGCAGATTGGGGGTATACTTAGCTGGGTTGCTCTGCCTCAGTCATGGGCCCCCAGGACAACTTTAAGCATATTCCACACACTTAATAAATACTTGTGGAGAGATTTCTTTGTTGCTTTTAAGGAAAATATGAATGATTGTTCATATTTATATTATTGGGAAAAGTTTAAAACAAACCAAAGCAGAAAGGAGAGTACAAGGAACTCCACACAACCATTACCCAGTTCAACCATTATCAGATTTTGCCCCATTTACTCCATTTAGATCTCTTCTTTGTCTTGATTTTTTCCCACCAAATTCTATAGAAGATTTTTTTGATCCACAGCTTAACTAAGATACAATTAACAAATAACATTGCATCACTTTAAGTGGTATGATGTAACGATTTGATACACCTATATGTTGCAAAATGTTGACCAACAATAAGGCAGTTCTCTTTTAAAGTTTAGCATGCATCAGAATTTCCAAGAGAATTCATGCAAAGAGATCACTGGGGCTTGGTCCATAGATTCTGACTCTGTAGGTCTTGGGGCAAGACATGAGTTTGCATTTCTAATAAACTCCAAGGTGATGTTCATATTATTGGTCATTGATCACACTTTGAGCAGTATTGCTATGACAGATTGACAATTGATACATCAGTAGTATTTGTTTTCACATATAGTTTTGATTGAGACTAATGGCAATGGATGTGTGAAGATTAAGCTCACTAGGGAGCCTTTAACTATTTTTTATCTTTAACTATCTTCATTTTAAAATCGGGAAGAAGTATTAGAAAGTATTTTAGTATTTAGTATTTAGTATTAGGAAGTATTTTAAAGGAAAATGTACTCATTTCTCAGAGACTATTAGTAAGCAAAAGGGAGTGTGCCCTTCAGTGGGTGCTTCATTTACTAAGCTTTGAATTTTACAGTATGAAGCTAGGTACGGAGCCAAACTTCTCGCTAACTTCTGGTTGTGTATAAAATGTCACCCAAGCCAAAAAGTCACTGTCCTGTGGAATAGATTTTTAAAACAGAGGATAATTCTGGAACTTGCCATAAACATCATTAAGCTCTTAGTATCTAGCTAAAATCATATTGGATCCCCTTTATGTCTGTGAATTCTCCAGATATTTTTGGATGCCAATCTAAATCTTTAACTTTTTTTTTTTTTTTTCAGAAATTCCACCTGGAAGTTTTTAAAAATACTGACATTGGTTCTATCATAACCCAAAGATAATAATGACCTCAAGGGTAAGAAAAATTCAGATTAATTGAGTGTTCTGTCTCTGAGAATCTCAGCCCCATCTCTACGGTAGGGGTAATTAAACTTCACACTGTGTGCTTTCTGTTGGGAGATAGATACTACTGTGCCCATGAGGAATACCAGCGGTTACCACCAACAGTTTAGGAATCTCCTGGCAATATGGAGAATTAACACCTCTACTGGTCTACCCCCACCCTTTCTGCTGCCCTTCCATTGTAGCCAAGCATCACTTTCCTCATCTTCTCTTCCCATTACTTTCTGACTCATCTTCTGGATCTCTTTAGTTACTATCACTCTTCTCCTCCTAAAGGACCAAGAAGAGACTGAAGCTGGCTCTTTGGACGTCAGTGTGGACCAGCAGTTTGGCCACAGCTGGGAACCCACAATAGTATCATATCTGCATAGGGAAGTGCTCTGGATGGGCGTTTGGACCTGAAATTGTATAGTCAGCCTTTATCATAAAGGGAATAATTTCAATAATTTCAACATCAGGCAGCCCAGAAGGTAAAAGAATTACATACCCATTTCCTAAGTTGAGAAGAAAAACAAGTTCAAGTTGTCATGAGCTAGTGCATGAATGCTAGTGTCTTGCTGAAATATCATTCATGACTATTGGTTGAGAACCTGTCATGTCTAAGAATTCACCAATGGGTCCCAAAGCTGGCTGCCCATCAGGATCCTGTGGGAAGATATAAAAACTACAGATTTCTGGGTCTTACCCCAGACCTAGAATCTCTGCGTGGTTTTAGATCTTGGATTTCTTCATAAGGGGCTGTTTGGAGAGATTTCTATGGTTTAAGAAATTTGAAAGCCATGACTTAAGCACCTACTCCTCAAGCCATAGGTGATGATATGGAGGCCCAGAGAGGTTAAGTGACTTGTCTAAGCATACATAGCTGAAAAAGCAATCACAAGGTTTGATAATTGGGTGGATATGTGTGGAGAGATCAGGTTGGGAGGAGAAAACATGAGTCTTGAGTTTGGGAGTCAAGGTGCGATCCAGGAAAGTCAGAGAGAGAATTAATCTTATGGGTAACATAGGAACTGAAGTTTAGGTCAGATGACCTGGAGGTTACTCTGTTTGGAGCCTCGGTAATATTTGGAGTAGTAATTAAGACACACCTTGGAACCAAAGAACAATGATGCCCCCAGGGTGGAACCACCCTTGAGAAAGTTCACCCAACAAACCCATGAGGTAAGCATTATATTATCTCCATTTTACCAATGAGGAAACTGGCTCAGAGAAGCTGTGGCACTATTCCTGGGTTGTATAGCGAGGAAGCGATAAAGGTGGAATTTGAACTCAGAATGGTTTATCTCCAGGGCCAGCATAGTTCTCCACAAGCTCTGGGCTGGCCCATCTTGTCAGAAGGTCAGACCACCTGAGTCTGTGAACTTTCTGTGGCTGCTCAAATACCAGTAACTTCTGAGTGACACTTCTTTACAATTCCCCTGGAGCTGCAGGGACTTCTAGATCCAGCTGGAGGACACCTCCCTCTTTGGGGCAGTATATATTTCCCTATGCTCTAATGTACCATCTTCACCAAATGTTGTTTTCTGGGCTCAGGGTTTCCTGTGAAGTCTGAGCTGGCTCAGTCACACTCCAACTCCTGGCCTTTTTCTGATAACTCATTTAGCTTCTGCTCTGTGGCTTATGGAATTGTACCTGGGGACATGCAAGACACAGAGCCTGCAATGAGGCCACAGGACATGGAATTAGATAAAAGCTCTCTCTGCTGCCCTTTGTGATTTGAACATTCTAGGCTAGCATTCATAGGTACCTTACTGCATTTGCCATGGTGCTCAGCTTTGTAGGTCATCAGGTGGTCCAAAAAATGTGGCTCATGATCAACTGTTTGGAAAGTGAGGAGGTAAAACCAAGAGAAGCTGGTTTCTACACTGAGGAACTTCAATCTAGGAAAGATGTTTTGCAACCCCTAAAGTGGGGATGCAGGATATGGACTTTCCCAGTCTTATGTGGCTGTAGGCCTACCCTGTGGTGGAACATCCCACCCAGCTGGTCTGGTGTTCCACAGAACATGATACAGAAAGGGCTGACAAAACCCTCCGGGTTTCTCTCAGTCACCTGGGCCCTGCAATTATGGAACTATATCCTGTTTGATTTTCTCCATTCAACGCAACTTCTGGCATGTTTGGAAGGGAAAAGACTAAACAGGACTAAGTGGTCAAGTATTTCTGTCTTAGAAATTAATCTTTCCTTAAGATTGCTAAAAGTCACTGCAGAGTCTTCCATATTTAGTCAGTATAAACACATGCTTGTGGCAGGCAGAGGGCTAACATGTCACACTCCAACTCCTATTTCTCTCCTTCTGCCCCAGAAACACAGTCTAGTGAGTCAGGTGACACCTGTGTGTCCAGCTTCAGTCCCATGGCTGGACCCTTGAGTCCAGATCTACAAACAGGAGAAAGCAGTGGTCATAAGTGGAGCTATTATGAACTACATCAGGTTGCTTTGAGGATTAAATTTGATGGTGTTTGTGAAGAGTTCTGCCCAGTGTCTGGTGGCTTGTGGTAATGGCCCCATAAATGGTAGCTGCTGCCATCATTGTAATCACCATTATGAAGCTCCTTGATCTCACAGGGTGCTATACTCCACATCCTTTGCATTTTCCCAGATATGCCCTGTGTGTTTGCCCCCTAAGTCCCTTGCTCTCCTCCCAGCTCTGCAAATCTCACAAGACCCAGTCCCAGTCCTGCCCTTGGCCAGTTCTACTCTTTCCCTGCCTCCTTCCTCACCTGCTCTTCAGACCACACAGCTTTACCCCCCAAGGAGAAACAGCCTGATAGTCTCCTCTGATTTTTTTCATGGGGGTGATTTTTCTTCCCTCAAAAATCTTACCTCTATGAGGATAGAACAATGTTGTCTTCTTGCTCTTTGTCCCCAAGGTTGGGCACAGAGTAGGTGCTCAAGAAACACTTCCAGATTGTTTAATAATCACCATAGTTTAGGACAGTGGTTCTCACAGTGAGGTCTCTGGGCCAGCAGCATCACAGCACCTGGGAACCTCTTAGAAATGTAAATTCTATATTCTTGGCTGCCTGTTCTTCTCATTTAGTACCCTGAATGTCTCGCCAGCCCTTTTTGGCTTGCCAGGTCTCTGTGGATATGTGTGATGTTATTCTGTTGTTCCTTTCTCCATAAGTAAGAAATCTCTTATCCTAGCTGCTCTCAGGGTAGCTTCCTTGGCTCTAAGATTTGCAAGTTTCACTAGTATATGTTGGGGTATTGGTCTATTTTTATTAATTTTAGGAGGGATCCTCCCTGCCTCTTGGACACAAATGCTATTTCCTTTCCCAGATTAGGGAAGTTCTTAGCTATGATTTGCTCAAATATACCTTCTAGTCCTCTCTCTCTCTTTCTCTCTCTCTCCACCCCCTCAGGAATTCCAACAATTCTAACATTGGAACATTTCATGATGTCATTGACCTCTCTAAGTCTGTTCTCATGGGCTTCTAGCTGCCTATCCCTATCCTCCTCAGTTTCCTTTCTTTCCATCAGCTTGTCTTCTAGATCACTAATTTGTTCTTCTGCACCATTTACTCTGGCTGTTAGAGCATCTAGTTTAGACTGCATCTCATCCATAGCATTTTTAAGTTCAGCTGGATTAGATCTCGTTTCTGCCCTTAGATATTCTATATTGTTGCTAATGCTTTTTTCAGGCCTACCTATTGACTTCATAATTACTACCCTGAAGTCCTTCTCTCACATCTTGCTTATATCCATGTCCATTAGTTCTGCGGCAGAGGACATTGTCTCTGGTTCTTTCCTTTGTTGGGAGTTCCTTCTAGTCATTATGTTGAGGGATGATTGAGGGAATGTACAGAGTCCAAAATATCAATCACGGCCCAAGCAAAATGTACCTACAAAAAATCCAAAGTGGTCAAAAGCTACCACAGATATGCCATCAAAGCCAAGATGATCCAAAGTAATAAAAAAGAAAGAAAAAAGAAAAGAGAAAAAAAAGGGGGGGTGGGGACAGATTATAATTTATCAGAGTGGACAAAGCTAGGTGATCTGCCTGTTCCTGCTTGATTTTTGGTCTGTGTGTTAGAAGACACTATATCTCAAAATTGCAAAGAAATCAGAACTTATATATATCACGATAAAAATGAATAGAGTGAAAAATGGGCTAGTATGGGGAATAAATCTATAAAACATATATGTGAAAAAGAAAATAAAAGTTAAGAAGTGACTTAAAAACATAGGTTGGGAAATGAATAAAGATGTGGTTCATACATACAATATTTTATACTGTAGGAATATTACTCAGCCATCAGGAAGGATGAATACCTGCCATTTGCATTGACATGGATGGAACTGGAGAGGATTATGCTGACTGAAATAAGTCAAGCAGAGAAAGACAATTATCATATGCTTTCACTCACATGTGTAATGTAAGGAATAATGCAGAGGACCACAGGGGAAGGGAGGGAAAACTGAACGAGAAGAAATGAGAGAGGGAGACAAACCAGGAAAGTCTCTGGACTCTGGGAAACAAACTGAGGGTTACGGAAGGGAGGGAGTTGGGGAATTGGAGTAACTGGGTGATGGGTATAAGGAGGACATGTGTGGTGATGAGCACTGAGTGTTATACATAACTAATGAATTGTTGAACACTACATCAAAAACTAATGATGTACTATATGTTGGCTAATTGAACATAAAAGAAAGTTAAAAATAGAGCTACCCTAAAAACTAAATATGGGAAAGATAAAATAAGATGAAATCAGAGAGGGGGACAAACCATAAGAGACTTTTAGTCATAGGAAACAAACTGAGGGTTGCTGGAAGGGAATTGGGTGGAGGGCTGGTGTAACTGGGTGATGGGCATTAGGAGGGCAAGTAAAATAAAACAACGAAAACAAAACAAAAAAGTGTAAATTCTGGGGTTTACCCTAGACCTGGGAGTTGGGCCCTGCTTGTTTTAACAAGACTTGCAAGTGATTCTGTGCATGCTAAAGTTTAGAACCACTAGTATAGAAGAGGGAGGGTTAGGTCCAGGTATAAATTCTGCCCCAGATTTCCCAGCTATGTGACCTCAGGGAAGTCACTTTCCCTTTCTGAGCCTTCTAAGCTTTCTCACAGTAAAATGAGGAAAGAATGGGGCACCTGGGTGGCTCAGTTGTTAAGCATCTACCTTCAACACAGGTCATGATCCCAGGGTCCTGGGATCGAACCCTGTACCAGGCTCCCTGCTTGGGGGAAGCCTGCTTCTCCCTCTCTCACTCCCCCTGCTTGTGTTCCCTCTCTTGCTGTGTCTCTCTGTCTCAAATAAATAAATAAAATCTTTTTTAAAAAATGGGGAAAGAATGCTCATTTCACAATGTTATTTATTGAAGGATTCAGTTAAAATGATGGTATAATGCTTTACATACCAATGAGCTTGTGGGTATCCTGAGCACATTGGCCACCACCCCTTGGCCTTTTCTGTTTAGGTGAAACAGTGGCCAGGTTGGCTTTCAG
The DNA here is from genome assembly GCF_010015895.1 of Lontra canadensis. Classification (NCBI taxonomy): domain Eukaryota; kingdom Metazoa; phylum Chordata; class Mammalia; order Carnivora; family Mustelidae; genus Lontra; species Lontra canadensis. The sequence goes on along the minus strand of NW_022631032.1, from coordinate 9,116,119 downwards.
TCCAGAGTAAAATATTTGGTTCATATTTATGCATCTGTAAGGGCTCTGGACTCCGAAGGAACAGTCAGGGTGGTGGCTGATCTACTCCCTCACTAGCGGAGCCCTGGCACTTTATCCCGCCTGGCCAAACATTTCTCTGCATGGATCAGCCTCCTCGCTGCAAATTTGGTTAGTGGGTAGAAACAACTTTATCTCCCACTCATGAGGTCCATGCTGTTTTAAACCATGGTGCCAGAACTGTAGTTAGGAGATGAGAAAGAAAACCACAGGCCAGTATTAACCAGGTGAAACGAAGGGGAGTGCTCCAGGCAAAACAACTAAGGGAGAACTGGGGATTACAGAAAAATTTAGGATGGCAGCGTTCCTCAAAGAGGATGTGGAAGTCAAGGCTCAGAGAATTTAGGTGGTGGGTTCAGAGTTACCCAGCTGGGACAGAGTTCCTGACAGATTGCCCACAAATAAATTCTGTTATCACTCACAACTAAGTCTCCCCTAACAAAAATTATTGCTTGTCCCTGGTTGCCTAGAAAGGTAGATCACAGCTAAAAATATCTATTGCTGAGAGTACTGGTTTATCCTGGTCACACCAGCCGCTGTCAATCTTTCTGACCAGTGCCGGGGGAATCTTGTTAGAGGCTCTATGCAAATGGAGTCAAGTACTGCTGCTTCTCTAGATTGAAAAATGGCTCAGCATCTTGGCCACCCTTTAGCATTTGCACAGGCTAGTTAATCATGTCACCCCTGCTCCACCCCAGGGAAGGGAGCCAAGTGTTCTGTTGGTGGATTCGTGATATTTCTAATCAAAAGGAAAGGTTTAACTGCAGCAGTAGAATACACACACACACACAGATTACAAAAACACTTCCTCTTTGTACTTTGCAGAGAAAATTATTTTTCTGATATGGTATTTTAACACCAGGGTTATTGAGTATGTTTTATCTGCTTTTCTGGATTAAAGGTATCTTAGAGTCTGATTTATAACCAGGTGAAATGAATTTCTATCTCAGAGGAAAATGTCCAAAGGCAAGCTATTTCTGAATAATATATGTGGCGTGAAGCTATTGCAGAAGAAAACAACAACACCGAAGTGACTTTATTAAAGCATACTTTCCATAACTGCATTTTGAACAATGTAAGTCATAAAGTTGAAATATGAGTATACTACTTACCATTACAATGCTTTGTAATATGCTTGTGAAAAAAGCTAAAGTGGTGGGCTAAAAGGGCAGGCACTCTTTGTAAATTAAAGAGAGAGACGCACACATATTCATCATGTGAAATCTGAGACCCATTTCAAGCGTGGCTTTGATGGGCTTCAAACCTGGACTCCTTAATTCTCAGATCATCAGCACTCTTAGGCAACTGTGAGAAGCAGAGCACAAGAGCAATTTTTTCCATGTCTTTTCCTCTGGATAACACATTTAGAGAGAAATTGGACTGGCCCCTGCCTGCCTCCTCCAGTCTCTCATGGGCATCTCCAAATATGTTTAAAACCTTTCCTAGATAATGGAGGCAGGCTGGAGACCCTGGGGTGCCTCCCTGCTCCCTCTGCATGATTCCACCCCCCACCCCACTCATACTCTAGTACTCACTATTGGGATGGAGGCAGCGGGAGGTGTGGCCAATACAAGGGAGGAGAGAAGGGGCTCTCTCTCTCTTTCAGAAGAGCCTAGGAAAGGGCTGAACTGATCCTTACTGGGGGCTTTTCTACTGTGGCATTCCCAGCATTTTAAAAAGTTTAAAAGTCCAATCAGGGAATCCTGGGTGGCTCAGTCCATTAAGGGTCTGCCTTTGGCTCAGCTCATGATCCTAGGATCCTGGGATTAAGCCCCGCATAAGGCTCCCTGCTCAGCAGGGATCCTGCTTCTCCCTCTGCCTGCCACTCCCTTTGCTTGTGCTCTCTTTCTCTGTCTCTGACAAATAAATAAATAAAATCTTTTTAAAAAAATTAATAAAAGTCCAACCAGATACCATGTGGTTCAAGTAAAGACTATGGAAATGTATATAACTTCTTTGACCTCTAAGCACTAGCAGAAATCCAAATTTTGTGAAACGAATTCCTTGGGTCATCGGACATTTTTTCTTTCTCTCTCTCTCCCTTTCCCTCATTTGGTAATTAATTTACACCCAGGGACTCTGAGTGACCCTTGCAATGTTTCTAAGGGTGCTGACTATCTACCATCCCAACAACCTTGCTCAGAATGAAATTCCTTCTCCCCTACCCTATGCTTAGTACCTGCACCTAGAACAGTGCTGTGGAAAAAACTGGGGTGGTAGAAGTAGGCAGACTGGTTTCCTGGCTGAGTAACATCATTGTCCAGCCACAGGTGACCCTGGGGAGGTCCTTTCACTTCTCTGGGCTCAGATTCCTCAACCTGTGAAATGGAAAACATTTCTTCCATCTTAATCCCTGACTATCATCTGAGCTGTAGATTTGCATCAACATGCCAATTTTAATACTTTACCTGGATGTGTAACAGGCATCTGAAATCTAAATATGCAAAACAGAAGTCTTAGTGCATTTTGCCCCACTCAGCACCCCTCTCCAAACTCACTCCTCCCCATGTCTTCTCTATTTCGGCCTATGGAATCACCATCTTCCCAGTTGTTCAGCCCTAAGCCTGGCGCATCTTCATTTCTTCCATACCCTCTGGTTTCATATTCTTCTGCAAACCCTGTTGGCTTTATCTCCAAAATATATGTTGAACCTGTCCTCTCTTCTCCAGGCCTCTGGACACTAGTAGCCCAAGCCACCATCACTTCTTGCCTGAACAACACAGCTGCCTCCTAGGATGGACCTCCCTGCTTCTAGTCTTGCCTTCCAATGATTCATTCTCTACATTATAGCCATAGTGATCCTTAAAGAGTATAAATAAGACAGATTGTCTTCCATCACAAGGGCTCACCTTCCCCTTGTTTACCATTTCCCAACACACCAGCCTTTGTGTTTCTTGAACACACCCAGAACTTTTGCATTTGCTGACTCCTGTACCTGTGACACGACTTCTCAACATTCAAGCCTTGGCTCACTTGTCACCTCTTCAGACAGCCTCCCCTGACCACCGAAAGCTCTTCACTCAAGAAGTCCTTTTTACTTTCTTTAAAGCTCTTACCACTACCTTGAACTATTCACTTTCACGGCTGCTAGCATATGCACTTTAGGAGACAAGAAACTTGTCACGTATTGACCACCATGTTGCCAGTGCCTAGAACAGTTCTTGGCATGTCACAGGTGCTCAATGCATTTGTTGAATCTGAATAAATTAAATGAAATAATTATATAAATTTCTGATAAGATGCTTACCATGGCTTGATAATGCCTATCATGGCATGTGCTCCTCTCGGAAGCTGGTCAGGACAGGAATTGGAACATTGTGGGTATTCAGGAAAACTTTCCTGGCAGAAACCATTCAGAGGGGGAGCTGCCTGACTTCAGCCTCTAAGCCTGCATCCTTTCTGGTAGAATTTTCCAGAGACCCACTAGGACTTTTTGCAGTGGCTTCTGCTCTTTTAGATCTGTGTATGTTAATTTAAGTGAAAAGATGTTCTTCATAGACGATGGCTCCCCTCACCTTCTTTTCCAAGAGAAGAATTGGATTTTCCTAATAGTTACAATTTGTGAACCAAAGAATTCCTAGATGTCTAAACTGAACATTAATTGAGTATTTTTAGGACACACACATTCCATTATATGTCCACATCTTCACTGATTAAAGTTACATGATGGTGTTTCATTTTCTAGGCTCCTTCCCTGCCTGGCCCCTGCCCAGTCACCAAATCTAGACTATTTCCCACTCCAGACTTTACCTTGCCCACCTTCTTGGCACTGTTCTCACCATCTTCCCAGGGCCATCACAACAACCTCTTTACTACTCGAGAGTCCCTGCAGATCTCTTCACCCCTGGCTGTCAGAATGAGCATTGGTGACTTCTCTCTTCTCTGCAGACACTTCCTCTCCTTGTAAGATGAAGTCCATATGTGGTGGCATGCCACCTTCAAGATCTGATCTGTCACATTTCTGATGCTCTTTCATCTCCTCCTTGCACTTCACCTCTGGCAATACAACTTGTTCTATTCTCTCTGCCCAACACCATGTTCTTACTGGCCTGGCCTTCACACATGCCTGCACAGTCATACCTGACTCCACTTCAAAACCCCACCCAGCACTTAGGAAGCCTTCAATGACCTGCGTACAGTAGCTCCCTTCACCACATCACGCATACATCTGGTTCCTGTTGCTCTACTGTTATGGACCCAAGGGATGGAATCACCCACTGTCCCATGAGTGACAGATTGCATTAACTTAAATGGCTGCAGCAATAGTTCTCATCCTACCTGCTCTTCATGACATGTGACTTTGACATTCTTCTTACTGAAAGATGGGGGTCTCTGTATCATTCCCTCGAATGTAAGTGGGCTCATGACTCCTTCAACCCAACAGAATACAGAATGCTGTATGATTTCTGAGGCTGGGTCATAAAAGACCACTCAGCTTCTGCCTCCTCTCTCTTTGGACACAGCAAGCATGCTGTGAGGAAAACCAGGCCAGAAAATTACTATCTGGCAGATGAAGAAACTGGTTCTGGAAGGTTAAAAAAAGTTGATCAAGGTTAGAGAGCAAGCCTTAACTGGGCTGGCCCCTCTGATTTGGTTTCCTTACCTGCATGATCTTGCTCAGAATTATACTTCTGAGCTAAGATCAAGACCATCTGCCCATTTATAGAATCAGTTTTCCATTCTATTGTCCACTCAGGGTACTAAACTCAGCACAGCTGGACTGGGGCTCTGGTAAGAGGATTTGTGCCTTCCCTCTCATCCCCCAAGGATTTGTGGTAAAATTCAGATAGCCAGCAGGAAAAAGAAAGAAAGCAATTCTGTGTTGGAAACATGCCTGGAGTACATGAAGAAAGTTCCAATCTCTATAAGTTGTGTAATACATCTCAGCTCTCCTCATTCACTGAACACGGTAGAAATGTTCATCAAGCTAGAAGTTAATTGCACAGGAAATTCCACAATTCCTATTCTTGATGAGACTTCCCATCATCTTATCCAAATTATTAAGCCTCTCACCCCACAGGCAGCCCCAGCAGTGGGGAGGTTCCAACCAGGAGCTCCTTATGTGGATACCTCTAAAGGTGGAAAAATGATGAGGAGGTTGTTGCAAGATGAAATAAGCACAAGAAGCCAAAGCTCTCTGCCTAGTGCCTGGCCCATGGCAGCTGCTCCACACATCAGCTCCTCCCACAGGTTTCATGTGATTTCTGTTAGCCCCATGCTAGATCCCGCAAGAGAGTCAACTCAGGACACATACTGATCAAGCCCTTGGCCTGGAGTCCAGTTCAAAAGTCAGGTAAAGCAGTGAGTTTTTTGATCTGTTGACAAAAGCCACTCCTAGCCTTCCATGGGTCCGATATTCTCTGGCTGAGAAATTTTTTTAGACACTCCTTGTCTGCTTCCCCACCACAAGCCTGATGCAAGAGCAATGCAGGGGCCATTCATGAATAATATCTGGTCCAACTGGTGATCTAAGAGACGGTGGTCAAAAGCAAAAGGACTACTGCATTATCCTGTCAAGTTTGGTTTTACTCCATGTGTGTGTGTGTGTGTGTGTGTGTGTGTGTACCCTCTATTCACATGTCTTTTCTCTGTGCCAGGTATTATGCTAAGGACATTTCAGACATCATCTCACTTCTATTATTCCCCACTTACAGATGTAAATTCAGAGAATTTGTATGACTTACCTATTACTACATAGCTAGCAAATAAGGAGCGAGGTTTGCACACAGATCTATTGATCTTCATGGTGGCACTGTCCAGATGGCTGGACCATAGTTCTCCCAAAGTTCCCCTCCTCCCCCACCACTGGTCTCTCCCTTACCTAGGGCCTTCATGTATCCTTCAAAATTGTGATTACTCTCCATCTCCCAGGTTCCATTCTGGTCCCTTGTCATGGTGATAGCCTCTGGTTCAGTGTGAGTGAGTGCTGAATGTCAAGGAGCAGACAGCAGGGAGAACCTGTTGATATGAGCTACTTTTATAGTGTAGTAGACTAGGTTTATGGCTTTAAGATAACAGGATCAAAGGTTATAAGCACAACCCAAAAAAGCTTTCCTTTCCTTGGCAAAGTTCAACAGGACTATGAGCAACCCACACTCAGAAAGTCCAACATGGCCAGCATGGGTGTCCCAGTGACTTCTTCCACATGCAGGGCTCCAGAGCAGCATCTTTTTGGCTGGCTGGGTTCCCACAGAACCCCTGTCCCCACACTGAACACTCTCTCTTGTCCTTGAGGAAAACAAATACCCTGTGACCACCCAACATTGGGCAGAGCCCAATCTACTAAAAGCAAGCCAGATCTGAAGGAGGCCAGATGGGAGGCATATGGGAAGTGGGACTCTACTTCAAGACCCCAGGAACAAACTGAGGATTGCCTTGACCAAAGTGGGGGATATAGCTGGCATTTGGACAAAGACTCTTGGTTCAGGCTGGTCCCCAAATTAGCTGTCCCAGTGAATTAGAAAATGAGTTGGTTTCTTGCTCTGATGCATAAATCTGAGAGATGAGGTCCAAGCAGGGGCCACTACACTCTGAAGCACAGAAGTGTGAGCTAAGATGGATAAACCATGAGTCCCCAAAAGTAGGCCAATTTTGATTATGGCACTTTGGAGTTCTAAAATATGTAATCATATGCTGTGAAATCTAAGCAATGGTTCTGTCTCTGTGTGGTTTGGGTGATGTAAAGCAGCACATCTATTTTTAAGTAAATATACCAGGATCAGGAAGACACATGGTAAAAAACGGCCCAGCTGCTATCAAAAAACCAATGTAGGATAAAGGGAAGAGTAAAGGACACTTCCTAAAAAGAGAAAATGAGTGAAGGCAGAAGAAACAGACAGATGATAAGCATCAGTCTTCATTATTTGATGTCCAGCCAGAAGCTGCTATAAGCTGAGCACTTAACCTCCTGGTTTGGAAAGGTAGGTATTCCTTTCTGGGTTCAGATTCAAGGACTTCCACACAGCCCCTTCTATTCCCAACTGAATCTCCTATTAGGCCTCCCTTGCAAGAAAATATTAAAAAGCTGACCTGGTGGGGGAGATGGTTGGAGGCAAAAGTGGGATTGCTAATTGCAATAAGAAAAGAGATTTGAATTTTAATGGGTGGGTGGAGGCATTCACTCTGTGTCAGACAGGAAGTTGAAAATAAGATGCTTGCAAAAAACTAAAACACTGGACAGACTACTCTGCCAGTGAGAATGTGAAATACCCAAACCTGCCCAGAGACAGAGAGAAAGTTTGTCTATTTGACCTGGGATCTATGTGAGTTAAAAAGAAGTTCTGCCCTGCTCTGCCTCTGGTTTGGGGTTTGAGCTTATGCTTCCTGCTAGCCAATGTATTAAACATATGGAGTCCTGAACTTGCAAAACGTATAGGCTTCCAGAAAGAAATAAATGTGAAAACTGTCTGGAGGGACACATCTTCAAACTAGGCCAACCAGGATTTCCTGTGATGAAGTCAGCCAAATGTGAGGTCATTAAAATTTGTAAAACACACATGAAAATCCACCAAAAAGCAAACAGCAGCAGAAACATACAGTCAAACTAGACTTTCAAGAGCCTTAGATGGTAAAAATGGTCAGTAACAAACTATAAAATAAGTATGTTTAGAATGAGCAAAAAAATTTAAAAACATGAAAAAGGATAAAATGACATTTAAAAAATAGATCAAAAAATAACCAGAGAGTAGTCGTAGAAATTTTAAAAATATAGTCAGTAAAATTTAAAAGGTAATAGGTGGATTAAAAAGCTGATTAAACACAGCTGAAGAGAGACTTCATAACTGAATGATAGAGCTGAGGAAATTATCCTGAATGTATATAACACAGAACACATGGGTGGAAATTTAGAACATCAAAATAAAAACTCTAAAATATTCCAGAGAAAACAAAAAACAATCAAAGATTACGTATAAATAAACAATGCAATAATTGGATTGATATCAGACTTTTCAACAATTCTGATGGAAGGCAACAATGAACAATATCTTGCAATGATGAGGGGAAAGGCTTTTGACTAAGAATTCTAAGTGTAAATGAACTTCATTAAAGGGTTTTAAAAACTAAAATACTTTCAGATATAATAGCTCCAAATTGGAAACAACCCAAACATTCATTGACAAATTAATAGATCAACAAATTGTAGTATATTCACAAAATAGAAAACTACTCAACAGTAAAAAGGAACATAATGGCATGAATAAATCTCTTAGCTTTATGCTGAGGGAAAGAAACTTGACACATAAGATTGTATACTGCATGGTTCCATTCTTGGGAAACTCCAGAAAAAAAAAAAAACTAACCTACAGTCATATAAAATAGATCAATGATTTGATAAGTATGGGAAGAAAAGGTGGGATAAGAGAAGGAACAAGGGAAATTTCTTGGGGAAGAAGGATGGAAATGTTCTATAGTTCAGGCAGTGGCTGTATGACAATTGTTAAAACTAAAACTCTACAATTGAGAGCTGTTTCTTTTATTGTAGGTAAATAAAATTTTAATAAAAATTAATGAAATCATTTTTATTCATGCATTCATTCATGATGGTTTTGAAAAAAAATTAGTAGCAACCCAAAATAAAATCCCATATTATAACCATATGGGAAATTAGCTGATTGAAATGAAGTAAATATATGTAAGAAGACTGTAAGTATTGATTGACTAGATGTTTCTAAGAAATAGAAGTTTACATATTACTTGAAAAACAAGAGGAACCTCTAGAGCAGTGGTTCTCAAATCCTAGCAAGTGTCAGATTTATCTGTACTGCTAACTAAAACACAGATTGTTGAGGGGAGTCAGGGAGATGGCAGCAGAGAATACTGAGCTCAGCTCATCCCGCGGGCACACAGAAATAACAGCTACGTCTATACAAATAACTCTGAAAATGACTTGAACTCTGGCAGAGCAGACTTACACAGTTAATCTTAGAGAGAAGGCCATGTTGAAAAGTGTAGGAAAGGTAGAGAAGCAGTTGGAAACCAAACTCTTCCAGTGAGACTAACCACAAGTGGGAAGGACATCACAAACACAGAGAAATGAGAGGGTAAGACCCAGTACCAGGCACCCCTGGCACTAAGGACCTGCACTGGGAAAAAAAGTCCCCATAACATCAGGCTTGGAAACCTGCAGGGCTTAATTTCAGGAACTTTAAAAATCAGTGGGCTTAACTCTGGGAGAATTAGAGGGTGATAGGAAACTAACTGAGTTCCTTCCATTAAAAAGCCAGCATAATAAATAACTCAGCCCAAGTCACAGCACAAAAAGGCAGTTTGAAAATTGCCTGGGGTAGACATGAATATTTATTGACTATTTTTAGAATGTGTGCTGGAGAGACAGGGACCTTCAGGAGATATCTCCAAGAAGAAAAGAATTTCTCCTCCCTTCTTCAAGCCTAATTAGCCTGATATTTGTGGAAGCTAGCACTAACACTCTCTATCTACCTTACTAACACCATGAGCCCTGACCCTGTGCTCCCCTGAAGAACCTACCCTAGTCAAACTGCCAGCTTCAGCAGGCATCCTCCAAAGCAGCTCCTGCCCTGTGATACTCTATTGGCAGCCCTGGCCCTGAATGGTGCCACCCAAAACCGACTCCTGCCCTGGGGAGGGAGGAAGATAACCCTACACACCAGCATTGCTGTTGTAGCAGATGGGCCTATTACCTCACTGACCGGTGAGCAAGCCCTACCCTTTGGTATAGCTGCAGGTGTGGCAGAGAGGCTAAGTACAAACAGTTAATCTGACTGCCAGCCCCACCCACCAAGAAGTCCTCAGTGACTGCAGACAGACCTCTCAACAGCATAGATATCAAATCCTACCAAGTGTGCCCACAGTGGGCAAAGCAGGTGATTGCAGCCAGTTGGGCTGAAGGCAACTTCAGCTCAGTCACAACAGTAGGGTGCATGCAGCCCACACAGAGGATACCTCTGGAGTGCCTGGTTCTGGTGACCAGAAGGGACTGCATTATAGGGCATCACAAGACCTCTTCTTCATAAGGCCACTACTTTCAAGACCAGGTGATGTTGCTAACCTACCTAACAAACAGAGAGACAAAATGAATTGACAGAGGAATATGTCCCCAATGAAAGAACAAGGCAAAATCACAGTAAAAGAACTAAATGAAAAAACATAAGCAAAATGCCTGATAAAGAATTCAAACTGATAGCCATAAAGATACTGAATGTGAAAAGTAGATGAGTTCAGTGAGAACTTAAACAAATAGAAAATATAAAAAAATAACAAATCAAAGCTGAAGAATTCAATAATTGAAATAAAAAATATGGAAAGAATCAACGGCAGATTAGAGGACACAGAAGAATGAGTCCGTAATCTCTAAGACAGGGTAATAAAAAGCAGCCAAGGTGAATACGAAAAAATAATAATAAAAAATGAGAACAGATTAAGGGAACTCAGCAACATCAAGTGTAATAAGATTCACCTTATATAAATCCCAGAAGGAGGAAAGAGAAAGGGGCAGAAAACTTATTTGAAGAAATAATCACTGAAACCTTCCATAATCTGGGGAAGGAAACAGGTATCCAGGTCCAGCAAGCACAGAGAGCCCCTAACAAGATGAACCCGAGGAGGTCCACACCAGACATGTAATAATTAAAATGGCAAAAAGTAATGATAAACAGAATTTTAAAAGCCACAAGAGAAAAAATAACAGTTATATACAAAGAAAACCCTGAGGCTATCAGCTAATTTTTCAGCAGAAACTTTGCAGTCCAGAAGTGAGTGGCATAATATATTAAAAGTGCTGACAAGGAAAAACCTACAACCAATAATACTCTACCCAGTAAAGTTATCATTCAGAAGAGAAGAGATAGGGTTTTCCAGACAAACAAGTTACATGAGTTCATCACCACTAAACCATCCTTACAAAAGAATGTTTAAGGGAATTCTTTAAGTGGAAAAAGCAGGCCATAACTGGAAGAAAATTATGAAAGGAAAAAATTTCACTGGTAAAAGCAAATACATAGTAAAGGTAGTAGATTAATCACTTATAAAGCCATATGAAGGTTAAAACATGAAAATAATAAAAAATCAATTATACCTACAAAAATTTGTCAAGAGATACAAGAAATTAAAAGATGTAAAATATGACATCATATACATGAAACTTGGAGGGAGGAGAAAAAATTTAGTGCTTTTAGAATGTGTTCAAACTTAAGCGACCAACTTAATATAGACTTCCATACACATAAGATGTTATGTATGTGCTCCACGGTAATCAAATCAGAAACCTATAATAGATACAAAAAAATTAAAAAGAAAGGAATCCAAGCATAACACTAAAGAAAGCCATCAAACAACAAAGGAAAGAGAGCAAGAGAAGAACAAAGAAACCAAAGAACTACAAAAACAACCAGAAAACAATTACAAAACGGCAAGTATATACCTATCAATAATTACCTCACGTGAAAATGAACCAAATGCTTCAGTTAAAAAACATAGGGTGACTGAATGGATAAAAAGGCAAAACCCATCTACAGGTTGTCTACAAGAGACTTACTTCAGACCTAAAGTCACATACAGATTCAAAGTGAAGGGATGAAGAAATTTACACCATGAACATGGAAGGGGGGGGGAAGCTAGGGTAGTAATACTTATATCAGACCAAGTAGACTTCTTTATTTTTCCAGAAAAGAGGTGACTATTAATGTTTATGGACATTAATATAGAAATTCATGCTATTTCAGAAAATTCTAGCTCTTACAACAGCTTTTTGTATCCTAAAACAGTAGTTTTCAACTGGAGATGATTTTGCCCCACAGGGGACATTTGGCAATAGGGACATTCTTGTTTGTTATAACTTGGCAGGGAGGGAGTTACTACTGATATGGGGGATAAAGGCTAGGAATGTTGCTAAACATTCTGTGTTATACAGGACAGCCCCCTACAACAAAGCCTTATTCTGCTCCAAACCCTGTGATGATAACCTGGCCTCTGGGGATTATTATCTAAAGGGCAACAAGGTTGCCTGGGTGGCTCAGTGGGAGAAGTGCCTGCTCTTTGGCTCAGGTCATGATCCCAGGGTCCTGGGATTGAGCCCTGCACTGGGCTCCCTGCTTTGCATGGAGACTGCTTCTCCCTCTCCTTCTGCAGCTCCCCCTGCTTCGGCTCTTTCTCGCTCTCAAATAAATAAAATCTTTAAAAAATGAAATAAAATAAAATAAAGCTTCCTAGACACTATGAAATCTGATTTCTTCTCAATCTGTAGTAACAACAGTATTTTAAGAAACCTAACACACTACAAAGTAGAGGTATACTATAGTGTCTGTAAATTTGTCATTATAGAGTTCATCTAAGTATTCTGTCCTATTCGTTCCATGAGGGCAGGATTGAGGGCAGTCTTAATCTTTGCTGTATACTTGATGCCTGAGACATGATAGGCACACAAATGCTCTTTTAATAAGTGAACAAGTGAAGGAGATTACTAACTGGACTTCTCTCTCCAGTATAACATGATCACTGTAGCCAGTGGTGTTAGAAGTAGCTTTGGTTCCAGACAGAGTTCTTTCTCAAAAACTCTTTAAGAAATTGGTCTACATACTGCAGCTCATATCTCAAAGTTTAAATTCCTGAATAACCCATTGTTGATGTTGCCAGTTACGATAATCCTCTGCATCCTGATTAAGAATATCAGCAGTAAACTCAAGCTCCTGAGATGGATCTTTTAGGCATTCCACTAATACTTGCCTGTGATACTAAACCTGATAATTTTGGGGCTCTTCCTCAATTATTGCAGTGATGTAGTTCATTTCCTCATGTAGATCCTTTTGAAGTGACTTTAAGAGAACTCTCCAAAAATGCCAGCATATAGTTGGCTGCATATAATGCAATAGCATCTCTGGTTAGTTTAAAAGCCCATTCACTTCTTTTATCACACCTCAAATAATCATAAGCATCTCTAAATTCTTCACAATAAATGATCTAGACCACTGAACTGGGGCCATCATTCTATGGTACTGGATCTATATCAGCGCATTCTGCTCTGTCCCTGTACAGGACATAGGTGGGTGAGTCTGGGCTCACCTGTGAGACTGGAACCTGTTGTCTGTAGGTTATGTCTCTGCTTCTCTAGGCTCAGCCACAGGCAGCTGATGCACATGGCATTAGCTGGATGCTCACTTAGGTTCTCTCCAGGCCCACTCCTCCTTTTGAGGGAAGTGGGCCCTGAAACTTGCATGTTTGGCCTGTGTTTGTTGTGGGAACTAGATACCATCAGATTTGTCCTTGCCAGAGTCCCCAAGTGGAAGGAGACCTGGAGTTCCTTCAGCCATCACATAGAGCTGGGTCTTGTTTTAGATTTTTTGTAAATTGTTCCCTTTTCCCACTTTTGTGCCCAGAAGGCATTCCAGAAGAGCAGGAGGTCATAAACCCTGATTCTTCCCAGGGCCACAGGGATCAAATTGCTTTGGTTCAGCTAGGGGTCCATTTTCAATCTCCTTGTCCTTCCCACACTCCCCTACACTTTAACTGCAGTTGGAAGGATGTAGGGAGCTGGCAAGAGTGGGTCACTTTAGACCACCTCTTCCCAAAGGAGCTGTCCCTGCCTCCCTTCCAAGGATTCTTGGGAAGCTCTTGGCAATCCTGCTAGATGGAAACTGCTCCCCACTGAACTTTTCTTCCACCAGACCTAACGAATTTCTGACATTTCTCAGATTAGGGAAAATCTGTTTATTTATTGTCCTTCTTCCTGAGATTAGGGGATTATTTACTATCTTTCTCCTTGTTTTGTTTACTGTCATATCCCCAGTACCTAGCACATTGCAGATGAGGAATAAACAAATATTTGTGCAGTGAGAACTGCTGGTATTGAATGTAAATGGGGAGGGTATTTCTGCAGCAGAAGTCCCAATTTTCTGTATACTCTGTGAAAGAAGGCAGAAACATTTTGACTACTAGTGATGCAGTAAGCTACCAGCAATCTTTGTTTTTAAGACCTCAAATTAAATGAAAACATTGGTGATTTAATCAATAAGATATTCGTCCATATTCTCTCCTACCATTTATCAAATGTCATTTGATGTGTTAAAGTCAATGAAGATGTGTCCGTTCAAAACCTCTTATTACACAATGTTTTGTTTCCAATAAGTGACTTAACCCTTGATTAGAATAGCAATCATGTTTTGTCGAGCTTGCCAAGCACTTTTCCTGGCTTGTTTCATTTAACTCTCTCAGCAACTCTTTAAGAGAGGGAGTGTCACCAAAGTTCCACGATGAGGATGATGAATATGAGGTTGAAAGAGGTTAAATATCTTCCAAGGGTCACAAAGCTGTTAAGAAGATTGTGGATTTGAACCCAGACACTCTTTTATCTGACCTATAGGGCTCTGTTTTCTAGCCAAGGAAAATAATATTTACTTTGTAAGGCAGTGTTGAAAATTAAATGGTGTAATGTTTGAAAAGAGTTTAGTGCTGTGGTTGTCCAATTTCGGTACTATCAGAATTACCTCCATGAAGTTGATGAAAACATAGAGACTAGACCCTATGCTGCTTTAAGGATCCTGGGCCTCTGTGTGCCTTATTAGCTCCCCAGGTGATTCTAATACCTGTGAAAGTGCAAGAAGCATTGATGCCATACATGATATACACTAAACATGTGGGAGCTACATAACAAACAAGCAGAGACAAAATGCCCATGAAGTCCAGGTATAAAAAGAGAGCAGAGGGTAGCCAAAGATGTTGGACACAGAAAGCATCAGCCTTTTATGGTTTATCAGTGCCCTGTGTTCTGTGAGTGCTGCCCTCTGGATTTGGGAAAGGCAGGCCTCAGGAACAGGTATTAGTAATGGCCATGGCATGCTGGCCTGCAAGCCCACAGTGACCTCAAGGCAGCCACTGAGGGCGTGTCACTCTTTTGGGGCCAAAGCAGGTGAAGAGTACCTGGTAGTACTGCCCTTGACAGCCAGGTAGGTTGCCAACCTCAGCCATGTATTTGAGTCAGATTGAATGTTTCCCAACTGGACACCCCCATGAGGCCACTGGGGCCAGGCAAGTCTGGTCCCCATACTGTTGGAGGTGGGGTCCCAGTTTCAGAGGGCCCACGGGGCCCTGCTGAGAAAATGATTGGTGCTCGTCAGGCTGGGGTATGAGCCATTGGATTTGTCTTCACCTGAGTCTCCAGGAAGAAGGAGACTTGGGAGTCCCCTCAGCTAGCAGGCATCACAAGGCCTTGCTTTGGTTTTTTTTTTTTTTTTCTTGCTTTGGTTTTTATGTAAATTGTGCCCCCTCTCCAGTTTTGTGCCAAGAAGTCAGGCTAGGAGAGCAGGGGGTCATAAATACTCATCCCTCCTGGGACCAAAGGGATCAAATGGCTCAGGCCCAGGAAGGGACCCATTTGTAGTCCTTGTGTCCTCCCCACCCTACCCTACCCTCTTATTAATAGGAGGAGATAGGAACTTGGCAGCAGTCACTCCAGACCACGTCTTCCCAAGGGGACCTGTCCCTGCCTCTCCCAGTGACCTTTCCTTCCATGAGACCTAGGGAATAGCTAACATTTCCATTTGATAGATCTTGCAAATCTTTTCAAATCAGCACATATGATCTACTTCATTCTTATTTATCTATTCTTATTTTCTTGCATTTTGGATAGGTAACCTATTCACATGGCTTGAAATTGAAGTAGCATGAAAAAATACACAGTGGAAGTTTGGTTCAGCTCCTGCTCCTGCTAAACAAGAAATCTTTTGTGTTAATTTCTTGTGTATCTCTCCAGAGTTTCTTTATGCACATAAAATCAAATATGAGGATGTTTTCCCTTTAACTTTTTATCCAAAATATAGAATACAACAAACCGGATCCACATTTTTCTTTTTTGCTTCTCTTAGCAAATTTTCATATTAATACACAGAGAGCTTTCTAATTCTTTTTGACTTCTGTATAGTACCCAGCTCCTTCCAAGTACCAAAATTAATTTAGCCAGTCCTGAGTGGATGGTCATTTGGGTTGTTTACTGTTATTTGTAATTATAAACAGCGCAATTCTGATGTATTTTGTGCATATGTCTTTGTACACATTACAGAAAATGTCAAAGTGGTTTTTAGTAGGTTGTGCCAGTATGTGAGAGTTCCTGTTTCATCACATTCTTGGCAACCCGGTGTATTAACAAATAATTTAAAAAAATCTTTGTCAATCAAATAGGTTTGTAAAAATGTATTTTGTTGTTTTAAAATGGATTTCTTCTAAGTTCAATTGAGCATATTTTCTTTTTCTTTTTTTTTTAAAAGATTTTATTTATTTATTTG
The DNA here is from genome assembly GCF_010015895.1 of Lontra canadensis. Lineage (NCBI taxonomy): Eukaryota > Metazoa > Chordata > Mammalia > Carnivora > Mustelidae > Lontra > Lontra canadensis. The sequence continues at coordinate 9,099,812 of NW_022631032.1, read as the reverse complement.
ACAGAGAGATAGAGAGCACAAGTAAGCAGAGTGGCAGGCAGAGGGAGAGAGAGAAGCAGGCTCTCCGCTAAGCAGGGAGCCTGACGTGGGGCTCAATCCCAAGACCCTGGAATCATGACCTGAGCCGAAGGCAGCTGCTTAACTAACTGAGCCACCCAGGCACCCCCAATTGAGCATATTTTCAAATATTTGTGAACATTTTTCCTGTGAGCTGTCTTTTCATGTCCTTTTTGCATTTTAAATTGGGTTGTTAGATTTTTTTTTTTCTGATTTAAAGGGCTTTTTATAAAAGTTTGTATGGAACCACAAATGACCCCAACCCCAAATAACCAAAGCAATCTTGAGAAAGAAGAATGAAGCTGGAAGCATCATACTCACAGATTTCAAGATATTCTACAAAGTTGCAGTAATCAAAACACTATGGTTTTGGGGGTGCCTGGGTGGCTCAGTTGATTAAGCATCTGCCTTTGGTTCAGGTCATGATCCAGGGTCCTAGGACTGAGTTCCTCATTGGGACCCTGCACATCAGGGAGCCTGCTTCTCCCTTTGCCTGATGCTCCCCATGCTTGTGCACACACACACTCTCTCTCTCTCACACACATACACACACAAATAAAGAAGTAAAATCTTTAAAAACAAAACAAACAAACAAAAAAACCCCTATGGTTTGCATTAAAAACAGACACATAGTTCAGTGGAATAAAACAGATAGCCCAGAAATAAACCCACACCTATATGGCCAATTAATCTATAACCAAGGGGGAAAGAATAATCAATGGGGAAAAGACAGTCTCTTCAACAAATGTGAAGTGCTGAGAAAACTGAACAGCCACATGCAAAAGAATGAAACTGGACCACTTTCTTATACCATACACAAAAATAAGCTCAAAATGGATTAAAGATCTAAATATGCGGCCTGAGATCATAAAACTCCTAGAAGAAAACAGAAGTAACCTCTTGGACATTGGCCTTAACAACATTTTTCTAGGTATGGTTCCTCAGGTAAGGGAAACAAAAGCAAAAACAAACTATTGGGACTATACCAAAATAAAAAGCTTCTGCACACTGAATGAAATCATCAATAAAATAAAAAGTCAACTACTGAATGGAAGAAGATATTTGCAAATAACCTGATAAGGAATTAATATCCAAAATATATAAAGAAATTAACTCAATATAAAAAAACTCCTGAAATAATCCAATTAAAAACTTGGCAGAAGACATCAATAGATATTTTTCCAGAGAAGATGTTTGACAGTCAACAGACACATGAAAAGATGCTCAAAATCACTAATTATCAGGGAAATGTAAATCAAAACCAGAATGAGATATCACCTCACATTAGTTAGAATGGTTAGGCCAAGAAACGATAAGTGTTGGTGAGGATGTGGAGAAAAGGGAACCCTCATGCACTGTTTGTGGGAATGTAAATTGGTGCAGCCACCAGAGAAAACAGTATGGAGGTTCCTAAAAAAATTAAAAATAGAAACACCACATGAATCAGTAATCCCATGTCTACGTATTTACCTCCCCCCCAAAACCAAAACCCTAATTTGAAAAGATATATGCATTCCTGAGTTTATTGCAGTATTATTTATAATAGCCAAGATATGGAATATATATATATATAATATACATATATATGTATATATAGTGAGTATATACAATGAAATATTATTCAGCCATAAAAAAGAATGAGCTCTTGCCATTCTTGGCAACATGGATAGACCTAGAGGGTAATATGCTAAGTGAAATAAGAGAAAGACAGATATCATATTATTTCACTCCTATGTGGAATCTAAAAACAAAACACAGAACCAAACAAAACAAATGAACAAACAAAAAATCAGATTCTTAAATACAGAGAACAAACTGATGTTTGCCAGAGAGGAGAAGGCTGTGGTGGTGGGGGAATGGGGGAAATAGATAAAGGGTACTAACTAGGAGGTACAAACTTCCAGTTATAAAATAGATAATGCCTACCTTCTGGGGCATTTGGTACTTCTGACTTCTGTGTCGCATGGAAAGTTCTATAGGTAAATTAGATGGCTTCTCATTGGCATACTCCTTTGTGACACTTAGGTTGTTTTTTTTCCTATTCTGCTAAGTCAATTACTACTCATCCAAACACTTTTCCATTTTTACCGTCATTCAACTGCTTTTTCACTTTTGTGATTTTATACCATCTTTATTCTTTTTTGAAAAGTTTTGAAAAGAGCAGAAAGAGTCAATTATCATATGGTTTCACTTATTTGTGGAGCATAACAAATAACATGGAGGACATGGGGAGATGGAGAGGAGAAGGGAGTTGAGGGAAATTGGAAGGGGGGATGAACCATGAGGGACTATGGGCTCTGAAAAACAATCTGAGGGTTTTGAAGGGGTTGGGGGTGAGAGGTTGGGGAAGTCAGGTGGTGGTTATTATGGAGGGCACGTATTGCATGCAGCACAGGGTGTGGTGCATAAACAATGAATTCTGTTACGCTGAAAATAAATAAATAAATAAATAAATAAATAAATAAATAAATAAATAAATAATTTTTAAAAATGAGGGTGGGACAAAATGGGTAACAATACATGGGTGATTCCAAATGTGAGAAAACAATAGATTGCTTATATTAAATCTGCAACAACAAAAAATTAGAATGTTAATAAAAAGAGACACAGGCTTTACTACAAAGCTGTGATCACCAAGACAGCATGGTACTGGCATAAAAACAGACACATAGACCAGTGGAACAGAGTAGAGAGCCCAGATATGGACCCTCAACTCTGTGGTCAAATAATCTTCCACAAAGCAGGAAAAATATACAGTGGAAAAAAGACAGTCTCTTCAAGAAATGGTGCTGGGAAAATTGGACAACTATGTGTAGAAGAATGAAACTAGACCATTCTCTTACACTGTACACAAAGATAAACTTGAAATGGATAAAAGACTTCAACGTGAGACAGGAATCCATCAGAATCATAGAGAACCTAGGTAGTAACCTCTTTGATATCAGCCACAGAAACTTCTTTCAAGATATGTCTCCAAAAGCAAAGGAAACAAAAGCGAAAATGACTTTTTGGGACTTCATCAAGATCAAAAGCTTCTGCACAGCAAAGGAAACAGCCAACAAAACAAAGAGGTAAGCCACAGAATGGGAGAAGATATTTGCAAATGACAGTACAGACAAAAGGTTGATATCCAGGATCTATAAAGAACTCCTCAAACTCAACACACACAAAACAGATAATCATGTTAAAAATGGGCAGAAGACATGAACAGACACTTCTCCAATGAAGACATACAAATGGCTATCAGACACATGAAAAAATATTCATCATCACTAGCCATCAGGGAGATTCAAATTAAAACCACGTTGAGATACCACCTTACACCAGTTAAAATGGACAAAATTAGCAAGACAGGAAACAACATGTGTTGGAGAGAATGTGGAGAAAGGGCAACCCTCTTACACTGTTGGTGGGAATGCAAGTTAGTGCAGCCACTTTGGAGAACAGTGTGGAGATTACTTAAGAAATTAAAAATAGAGTTACCCTATGACCCTGCAATTGCACTACTGGGTATTTACCCCAAAGATAGAGATGCAGTGAAAAGAAGGGCCATCTGTACCCCAATGTTCATAGCAGCAATGGCCACGGTCGCCAAACTGTGGAAAGAACCAAGATGCCCTTCAATGGACGAATGGATAAGGAAGATGTGCTCCATATACACTATGGAGTATTATGCCTCCTTCAGAAAGGATGAATACCCAACTTTTGTAGCAACATGGCCGGGACTGGAAGAGATTATGCTGAGTGAAATAAGTCGAGCAGAGAGAGTCAATTATCATATGGTTTCACTTATTTGTGGAGCATAAGGAATAACATGGAGGACATGGGGAGATGGAGAGGAGAAGGGAGTTGAGGGAAATTGGGGGGGAGATGAACCATGAGAGACTATGGACTCTGAAAAACAATCCAAGAGTTTTGAAGGGGTGGGGGGTGGGAGGTTGGGGGAGCCCGGTGGTGGGTTTTATGGAGGGCACGTATTGTATGGAGCACTGGGTGTGGTACATAAACAATGAATTCTGTTACACTGAAAAGAAATTAAATTTAAAAAAGACACAGAAAAAAAAAGAAAAGTTTTGAAAAGCTTTTAAACGGGCAAAAAAAAAAAAAAAAGAATCAGTGTCTGTTCTGTCTAGCTCACCCATTCAAGTTGCATTTGGCTATGTTCCAATTTTGTAGAGATAGAGGTTAACATGTAGAGCTGATTGTGATGAAGTTGTTTCCAGTGTATAGCTGTGCAATTGATTCTTGATCATAGCAATGCAAATAGGTTTGTCCAGTAGAGAATATAAATCTCTTTAAGTCAAATTATCATTTGAACCAATTGTGATATCTTACTGGTTCCCTCATCAGTTGATGAGTTAATTTAAAATCTTTGCTCAGTGTTCATTTTATATTTGTATGAGTTATGGTTTCATCTTTTTAAAAATGTCTTTTAACAATTTTGAAGTTTCTGCTGAGATGCACAATAGATTCATCTGACAGAAGCAGGTAGACTGTGTGCTCAGACAAGTATGCTTCATTAGCAGCTTAAGCAAGACACATTTTTTTTTTTTTTTGGTCTCCTAAGTGAATCCCAAGTGTCAATAGAACTTTAACTTTGCCAACTGTACATTCTCTGGGTTTTTTTTCTCCATTAATTTTGCATTTTGGTTTTGTTCACTTACAGTCCATCAGTTATACTACATTGGTGAGAGCAATAACTGGGCATTTGTCTTAATTGCCCAGCCATTTGATGGTTTTTGTAAGTAAGTGATAGATATCTATTCTTTGCTGGGTGAGAGATGACAGGGAATCTGGTTTATTAGTCCTTTTTATTTGTTTTTCTTGTTGTTATTTGCTTATGTATTTGTCTATTTGGAACACATATTTTTTTTAAAGATTTTATTTATTTATTTGACAGACAAAGATCACAAGTAGGCAGAAAGGCAGGCAGAGAGAGAGAGGGGGAAGCAGGCTCCCCTCAGAGAAGAGAACCTGATGCGGGGCTCAATCCAGGACCCTGAGATCATGACCTGGGCTGAAACCAGAGGCTTTAACCCACTGAGCCACCCAGGCGCCCCCGGGAACACAGATTAAGTAAAAATTTCATACACAATAAGAAGAAGAAAAGCTCTCTTTGATAGACAGAATGGTGAATTTTTTAAAAAAATTTCTGTGTCATGTGACCTGTGACTAAAATTATAGAATTGAAACTCTAAACTCTCTGTAATTTGGAAAGGCCTTTACCTCTCAGTGTGTGTGTGTGTGTGTGTGTGTGTGTGTGTGTGTGTGTTTTCCTATTTCTGGAGGGTATAGATAAATTAGAGTACAAAGTCTTTTAAATTAAAGGAATTGTATTCTGTTTGGTTTGTAGAATTAATAAGTAGCTATATAAAATCCCCCCAAATAAGATAATTAAACTTTGAATACTTTAAATGTGCTATAAAAATATGTTAAAATTATTTTTCCTGATGCTAAGTCAGAAACCTTTTAAAAACCCAAATTCACATAATTAAAGTAAATGTTTGGTTAAACAAGACCAGTTTACTAATGTGAGTTTAATAAAAACAGCTTTGTCTTTTCTGATTTATCACTATTAAGTTCAATTTAAGCAGTTTTTTCTATGTTGGTGTGTTTTTCTTAGACATTTACAGGTTTGCTGATCAAATAAGCTAACATTACTCCCACATAATGCTTAAGATTATAAAAAATAAAAATTTATGTTTGACTAAATTGAATCATTATTCTGACAAATTTTTAATTTCAACAGCGTTTTAAAAAACTGTGAGCTGATATTAAATTAAATTAGTTATTAAGTGGCCAGTGGATATCTAGGTACTTTCTAAATAGTATAGAGCACTGACACATTGATTACTAAGCATAATTTTGCTTTTCTAATATGCTAAAAGAGAAGCTATAGCAATGAGTCATGTTAATGAATGTGCTCATTTTTGCCACACAGGAATGCATATGACTGTAAAAAATTGTATTATGAACTCTGCTAATCTGCTAAAATGCTTCATATGACAGAAAGTTCTCAATTATCTGCTCTCTAGTTTTCTCTGTGAAATAGAAGTTAATTACTTCAGTGAAAAGTTATAATTAATATGACTGGTTGCAATTGCGCTAGGAGCAAAGACAGAGAAATACAACCAAGAATATGCTTTTGCTTTTCCATAAGCAGTGGTTCTTGGGATTTATGTGGTTACAATTATTTATATTTACTCCATTAAAAATAAAAACAGAAATATTTAAAATACTCATTTATGCATTAATTTGAAGATAGTGATGAATCATAGCATGTTATCAAAAATAGCATCTTAATATTATTACGGAATTAGTTTTGAACTTATGGACCCCTTGACATTTGTATTAGAATAAAAGTATAACCAGAATATGAAAAAGTATGGGAAAGGAAAAAATTTGGAAAGTATATTTTTCTTATCCTGGTTTATAATCCTTAGTCTTATAAGCTATGAAATGTGTTAGAATTTTTGCAAAGTTGGGCTTGCATCTTTGATTTTCTGATTAATGTCTTGACCTAAAATACAAATGTCTATTCTTTTTAAAGTGACCCACATTCTTGAGTGACCCAGAACCGAGGGCTTCCTGGGATGTGGGACTTTCAGTATTACAATCAGAACAGTCCTGGGGAAGCTAGCAGGGTTGGTTACCTTATTTACTTTCTGCGTAATCTGCCTAGAAAGCAAAGATTCTGTAATTTGCCTGAATAATCTTACATTCTCCATATTGAATTTTTTAAATTTTTAAAAATTTAAAATTTTTTAAACTATTTTTTCTAATTTTTAAAAATTTAATTATGTTAGTCACCATACAGTACATCATTAGTTTTTGGTGTAGTATTTCATGATTCATTGTTTGCATATAACACATTGTGCTCCATGCAGTATGTGCCCTCCTTAATATTCCTCACTGGCCTAACCCATCCTCCCACCCCTCTCCCCTCTGAAACCTTCAGTTTGTTTCCTGTTGTCCATAGTCTCTCATGGTTCATCTCCCCCTCTGATTTCCCACCTTTCGTTTTTCCCTTCCTTCTCCTAATGTCCTCCATGCTATTCCTTATGTTTCACATACAAGTGAAACCATACAAGTGAAACCATAATTGTCTTTCTCTGCTTGAACTTACTTCACTTAACAAAATCCCCTCCAGTTCCAACCATGTCAATGCAAATGGTCGGTATTCATCCTTTCTGATAGTTGAGTAATATTCTATTGTATATGTGGACCACATCTTCTTTATCCATTTGTCTGTTGAAGGGCATCTCGGCTCCTTTCACACTTTGGCTATTGTGGCCATTGCTGCTATGAACATTGCAGTGCACGTGTCCCTTCTTTTCACTACACCTATATCTTTGGGGTAAATACTTAGTATAGTTGCTGGGTTTAGGGTAGCTCTATTCTTTACATCTTGAGAAAACCCCATACTGTTTCCCAGAGTGCTTCAACACTCCAAAACAAATAATGAAGTCAAAAAATGGGCAGAAGACATGAACAGACGCTTCTCTAAAAAAAGACATACAAATGGCTAACAGACACATGAAAAAATGCTCAACATCACTAGCCATCAGGGAAATTCAAATCAAAACCACAATGAGATACCACCTTACACCAGTTAGAATGGCAAAAATTAACAAGGCAGGAAACAACAAATGTTAATGAGGATGTGGAGAAAGGGGAACCCTCTTATACTGTCGGTAGGAATAAAAGCTGGTCCATTTTGACTTTATGCTCTTAACTATGCAAGAAAAAAGAGAAGGAAAAAAGGTTTCCTTGCTTATGAAAGTGCTAAGGTTCTTTACAATCTTGTTTCCTCCCCGTATTTATTTTTAAATGTTTTATTGTCACCTTGACTCAATAAGCAACCAAGCATTGTTTCTCAGGTACCAATGATCCTGTCTTAATCAAGTGTCTAAATCTCCTCTGACAACTCTTGATTTTTGCCTTCCAAAAATCAGGTCTGAAATATAGAAGAAAATAAATAAGATTTGCAGGAAATCTTTTACACCTAAAGTAGTCTTTGAGATTTCCCAGAGGGTTCCTGGAAAATCACAAAGCTTTGTTCTTTTACCTTATAAAAAGGGATGCTAGAAATAATCAGGTTTGGTGAGCTGCATGGGAAGAGTTGTTAATAACATCAGAAGAAATGCTCAGCCTTCCCTAAGTTAAATTTGTATAGGTAAGATGTTATTAATATAAATATTTCAGAAATTTTATGCCTTATGGGAAGTCTCTGGAGATTTTTCAATGCTTTGCTTTCTGTATATGTTTAAGTTTGGGGAAAACACTGACTGAAAGTCTTATAAAAATAGTTCCGTTGAACTTTCACTTATTTATTTGAGTCTTGGCAGTGTTTTGTCTGATGATACTGAGCAACAATACATTTCAATTATTGTTTAAAATGTTGACTGCCACAGGCTTTTTTTCTTTTTTAAAAATATGAATCAAGTAATGTTTAGGTCAGTGGGCCTCAATACATACTAGATCTAATTATAAAGTTGCATAGAAATATAGATGTCTAGGCCCTACTTCAACTTTTTACTTGATATTCTTCATATATTATATATCTGTTATATCTAAGGATTATGATATGTTCTGTCCTAAGAATTTTCCCTCTATAAAAGTATATCATCCAATTTTATAAATCAGATGTAGCATCCACTGGCTTCTTAGCAAGTAGACTTAATGATTAATATAAGAGACAAACAGGTTTATTATTTTTGTTTTGTATGCTGCTAACCAAATGACCAAATATCCTTCCAAGTTGTATTATTCCTGCATTATTATTATTATGAACTCTCATCAGTCCATTTGAAAAATTTCAGTAATAAAATAACAATAGTTCTGTCATTTAAAAATAGTTTTTGTGTGCAGCAAAATAGTTCTAAGAGGGAAGTTTATAGCAATACCATCCTACCTAAAGAAGCAAAAAAAATCTCAAATAAACAACCTAACCTTACACCTAGAGGAGTTAGAAAAAAAAGGACAAGCAAAACCCAACCCAGCAAAAGGAATGAAAAAATAAATAGAACAAAAATAAATGATGTAGAAACTAAAAGAAAAAAAAAAAAAAAAGAATAGTTCCATGAAACCAGGAGCTGTTTCTTTAAAGGATCAACAAAACTGATAAACCTCTAGCAAGACTCCTTAAAAAAGAGAGTGAGAGGACCCAAATAAGCAAAATTACTAACGAAAGAGCAGAAATAACCACCGCAGAAATACAAATAATTATATCAGAATATTATGAAAAACTATATGCCTACAAATTGGACAACTTAGAAGAAATGGATAAATTCCTAGAAGCGTATAACCTACCAAAACTGGAGCAGAAGGAAATGGAAAATTTGAACAGATCAATTACCATCAACAAAACTGAATCAGTAATATTAAAAAAAAAACTCCTGAGAAACGAAAGCCCAGTACCAGATGGTGTCACAGGTGAATTTTACTGAACATTTAAAGAAGAGTTAATATTCATTCTTCTCAGATTATTCCAAAAAATGCAAGAGGAAGGAAAACTTACAAATTTATTCTATGAGTCTAGTATCACCCTGACACCAAAACCATAAAACCACCACAAAAAAAGACAACTATCAGCCAATATCTCTCATAAATTTGGATGCAAAATTCTCAACAAAATATGAGCAAACTGAATCAAACAATATATCTAAAAAATAATCAACATGATGTTTCACATTAATAAGAGAAAAGATAACTGTAGGATCATCTCCATAGATGCAGAAAAAGCATTTGACAAAGTACAACATCCATTCATGATAAAAAAAAAAAAAAATCCAGTACCAAAGCTGTCATCATCAAGACAGCATGGTACTGGCACAAAAACAGACACATAGATCAATGGAACAGAATAGAGAGCCCAGAAATAGACCCTCAACTCTATGGTCAACTAATCTTCAACAAAGCAGGAAAGAATGTCCAATGGAAAAAAGACAGCCTCTTCAATAAATGGTGTTGTGAAAATTGGACAGCCACATGCAGAAAAATGAAATTGGATCATTTCCTTACACCACACATGAAAATAGACTCAAAATGGATGAAGGACCTCAATGTGAGAAAGGAATCCATCAAAATCCTTGAGGAGAACACAGGCAGCAACCTCTTTGACCTCAGCCGCAGCAACATCTTCCTAGGAACATCGCCAAAGGCAAGGGAAGCAAGGGCAAAAATGAACTATTGGGATTTTATCAAGATCAAAAGCTTTTGCACAGCAAAGGAAACAGTTAACAAAACCAAAAGACAACTGACAGAATGGGAGAAGATATTTGCAAACGACATATCAGATAAAGGGCTAGTGTCCAGAATCTATAACGAACTTAGCAAACTCAACACCCAAAGAACAAAGAATCCAATCAAGAAATGGGCAGAAGACATGAGCAGACATTTCTTCAAAGAAGACATCCAGATGGCCAACAGACACATGAAAATGTGTTCCATATCACTCGGCATCAGGGAAATACAAATCAAAACCACAATGAGATACCACCTCACACCAGTCAGAATGGCTAAAATTAAGTCAGGAAATGACAGATGCTGGCGAGGATGCGGAGAAAGGGGAACCCTCCTACACTGTTGGTGGGAATGCAAGCTGGTGCAACCACTCTGGAAAACAGCATGGAGGTTCCTCAAAGTGTTGAAAATAGAACTACCCTATGACCCAGCAATTGCACTGCTGGGTATTTACCCTAAAGATACAAACGTCGTGATCCGAAGGGGCACGTGCACCCGAATGTTTATAGCAGCAATGTCTACAATAGCCAAACTATGGAAAGAACCTAGATGTCCATCAACAGACGAATGGATAAAGAAGATGTGGTATATATACACAATGGAATACTATGCAGCCATCAAAAGAAATGAAATCTTGCCATTTGCGACGACGTGGATGGAACTAGAGGGTATCATGCTTAGCGAAATAAGTCAATCGGAGAAAGACAACTATCATATGATCTCCCTGATATGAGGGAGAGGAGATGCAACATGGGGGTTAAGGGGTTAGGAAAAGAGTAAATGAAGCAAGATGGGATTGGGAGGGAGATAAACCGTAAGTGACTCTTAATCTCACAAAACAAACTGAGGGTTGCTGGGGGG